>NC_139592.1:1996454-2006454 GCF_946808225.1 Silurus aristotelis
GTGTGTGTGTGTGTGTGTGTGTGAGTGTGCTTGTATTTGTGGGCATATATTTAGAAGTATTTATATATATTTATGTGTGTGTGTGTGTGTGTGTGTGTGTGTGTGTGTGTGTGTGTGTGTAAACATATTTCTATGTGTGTATATGTGTGTTTTTGTGTGGAAGTATTTGTGTGTATGTGTGCCAGTTTTTGTATGTGTTAATGTGTATTTGTATTTTTGTGTGTATTTGTGTATGTATATTTGTGTGTGCGAATGTCTGTGTTTGTGTCTGTATATGCGGATGTATATGTATATGTGTGTGTGTAAGTAAAGTACCATCTGTGAAGGTCACAGCACGTGTGTGTGTGTGTGTGTATATGTCTTTCTTTGTTCGAGTGTGTGCATGTGTGAGTATTTGTTTGTAAGTGTATATATTTATATGTGTGTCCCTGTGTGTGTGTTGAAGTGCTTGTTCTTAATCTTGTACTTTCAGACATACAAAGAAAACCCCTACTACAGCATCTCTTGCTCAGGCCACCCTGTACAGACCCCAGGGCTTTGTAGGAATTTTGAATATTCACGTAGATGACGCAAATTATGCCCTCTGGATTAAAGAATGGTCTCTATCACCATGATGGAGAGACTGGCAGCTAGGAGCTGCGCCCCCTTGGGCACACAGAAGTATCTGCCATGCCAGCTTGTGTGGTTGATATAGGAAACCACCGAAGAGTTATCCGGACAGACCAACACATGGTGGCCTCTGATCTGAGGTCTGGGAGGAAATGCCTCAGAGCTTGAAGCATGGCCAGCATCCTGAGGCAATTTATGTGCCATGTTTGATGAGACCTCTGAGCAGAGCAGCCACTCATGACCGCTCCCCACCCCGTGAGAGTCGCGTCTGTCGTAAGCGTTTTGCAATGACCAGGAACTCCCAGCACGTGGCCCTGAGTCAAGAACCCAGGATCTCTCCACATAGCTAAAGCACGTAGGGCTTGTTACATGACCTTGATCGTACGAAGTGGATTGCCCCTCTGGGAAAACCCCCGGGTCTTGAGCGACCACTGAAGGGGTCTAATGTGCAGGAGACCCAGCAGACCCAGCAGTCTCTAAAACTGCTTCACATTGAGTGACTGGCCTTCCCTCACTCCCTTGCCGGTCACGAGAATGGACTCGACACGAGCAGGGGACAGATGTGCCCACATAAGGTTGAGTCTCATATTACGCCTAAGTAAGTGGTTCTCTGTGATGAAGGAAGCACACACCTTTTGGAGTTCAGCCTTAACCCCAGTTCCTTCATGTGGGTGCAAGAATGGCATCTCGATAACGGACAGTCAGTTGCTCTGATTGAGCCAATATCAACCAATTATTGATAGAATTGAAAGACCATCTCCCATGTCTAGCTCCTGCAGCAGATTGGCGTGCAGCACAGCCATGGTGTGCAGACAGCCTGTGGCCTGACCTGCTGGGGCATAGGCTTTTTTAGCCGAGGTGGTTCTCAGGGGCTTGGTGGGCAGTGCTGGGGCTTTGAGGGACAACACATCGCCCAGGGAGAAATAGCTAGTCAGCGTCAAGTCAAGTCAAGTTTATTTCTATAGCGCTTTTCACAACAGACTTGTCTCAAAGCAGCTTTACAGAAATCAACAGTGAAGGTGAACGGTGTGCATTTATCCCTGATGAGCAGCCATGGCGACTGTGGCAAGGAAAAACTCCCTTAGATGTTATGAGGAAGAAACCTTGAGAGGGACCAGACTCAAAAGGGGAACCCATTTCAGAGTTTAGGAGCTAAATGTGAGAATAATCTACTGCCTTTTGTGGAATTTGCTATTCTAGGAACTACTAGAAGCCTAGAGTTTTGAGATCTCAGGGAGCGTGACGGATTGTAGCGTGTTAAAAGACTGGAGAGATACATGGGGGCCAAACCATTTAGTGCTTTATAAGTGAGAAGTAATAGTTGTAGTCTATTCGAAACCTAACAGGAAGCCAATTCTGGAGGTCATAAACGCATGGACGAGCTTCTCTGCATCAGATATAGACAACATATTTCTTAGCTTAGAAATATTTCTAAGGTGAAAGAAGGCTGTTTTTGTAACTTGATTGATGTGATTTTTAAAAGATAAGTTGCTGTCTAAAATAACTCCCAGGTCTTTTACTGTTGAACTAGTGGTTACAGAACATCTGTCTAAATGCAGGTTGAGATGCTGGAGCTTCTGTGTACTAGTTTTTGAGCCGATGAGCAAAATCTCCGTCTTATCAGAATTTAAAAGTAGAAAGTTATGGGTCATCCAATCTCTTATTTCCTTAACACACTCAGTTATCCGAGTTAATTGAGCTGTATCGCCTGGTTTAGATGATATATATAGCTGGGTATCATCAGCATAACAATGGAAGCTAATTCCATGCCTTCTAATAATATTTCCTAAGGGAAGCATGCCTCTTTGATCCAGGGCATCACCCCACACACTCTCTCATTCTGACTATATTTGAATATAGTGACACCCTGAGACAGAATGGGCGGGAAGAATAAGGCCTATCCCACAACCTGGACACCTCGGTGTGCAGGTCTGGGGAAAAAGGCAAGCTCATCCAGCTTACTAGGCGGACGAGCATTGTGCTGATCAGTCGGCCAATCGTGCTCCTCAAAGAGGACTGCTTGAGGGCTAGTCTCAGGGGGAACAGAGACCTCCACCCTCCCTCCTCAGAGGAGGAAAAGTGGAGCTGAGCAATCTCCTTGCAAACCTTGCAATTAAGCGCTGGACCGGGCAGGTGAGGGAGGCGAAAAGGACGAGCCCGTATGCCAACCTCTTATCACATTGTAATGCGAGCGCAATTTGCACATTCGGCTCCCTCAAGAACCACCTAGCATGCTCTGCTCCCAGACAAGCGACACATAGTTTGTGCTCCCCCCAATGATATAACGGGGGAAAGGATGAACGCAAGGATGAAAGCAATGCTTTGTCTTTTTTGGTCAATTTCATGTATTAAAAGAAGGAACATTTTCCTAACTTTACCGGACAAACACACAAAGATCGCTTCCAGAACAATAGAAGCTGGCGTTGGTTTCACTCCATGTGCTTTGAAGCTTTCTGGTCAAGACGTCACCTGACGCCATGCTTTCCATTGGACTGTTAATACACGTGATTTAGAGCACGGACAATGCAGAGGCATTCCCAAAGCATTTCTGACACAATTTAAGTTCCTAAAGGGGAAACCTAATTTGGATCCAAATCAAATATCAAATTACAGACCCTTTTCAAACCTTCTGTTTATGTCTAAGATTTTAGAAAAGATTGTCTGCCCAGTTCTGCTCCTTCTTACAATAAAACAGAATCTCAGATGTTGAGCTTTTTTTAGTTGCTCAGTAGCTTCTGGTGCCACAACGTCAACTGATTGTATAAGACTATAGAAAGGACATTACTCATAATCACACACTCCGGTGCGCATGTTAGTTCTCACTCTCCAGTGGTCTGTCTTGTAGTATATCACCCAAATGAGGATGGTTTCCCTTTGGACTCTGTGGTGAAGGAAAAACTCCCTTAGATGGTGAGAGGAACCAGTCACCCCACGCTTGATCATCAGGGATAAACACACACCGTTCACCTTAATTCTTAAATTCTGTCCATTCAAATTCTGTCCGTCAATGTCCATTGTGAGAAGCGCTGAAATAAACTTGAAACTTGAACTTTAAGAGTGTGTGTATTTATGTGTGTACATATGTGTGTACATTAAAGTTTTCAGCTACATTTTCATCTGCGACTTTTTCTTTGTGTATATACAGTGTTTATATTTGTGTGTGTGTGTTTGAGGGTGTGTCTATGTGTGTATGTGTATAAGTGCTAAATTTTCCTTCTCTATATATGTGTATATACTGTGTCTGTCTATGCATTTGTATGTATGTGTGTGTGTTTGTGTTTGCCTGGAAGTGTGTGTGTGTGTGTGTGTGTGTGTGTGTGTGTGTGTGTGTGTGTGTCTGCATTCCTGAAGATTACATGATGAGGGACTTGGACACCTGTTAAGCCTGTATTTAAAATGGTATCTGATGAAACCTTTCGCAAGTTTTACGACGTCCTCCCAGGAGAACGGAGACGGTGAGACAAGAGAGATGATGAAATGGATCCTCATGTCTACTCAATGAGGGAAAAGGATAGATGGATGGAGAGGAAGCGAGAGAAAGAGAGACAGAGAGAGAGACATAGAGAGAGAGAGAGAGAGAGAGAGAGAGAGAGAGAGGACTAATTTCCAGAATTTAAAAAGAAGCATCACGCAAATCCAGCAGAGTGCTGTTTAAACACCGCTAATATCCAGGCAGTGATGGAGGGAGAGACGTCACGTTTGTTTTCAGTGTCTGTAAAATGGGTTGTTTTTTTTCCTTTCCTTTCCTTTCCTTTCCTTTCCTTTCCTTTCCTTTCCTTTCCTTTCCTTTCCTTTCCTTTCCTTTCCTTTTCAGTGTGTAAACAATGCAATGAAAGATTCTTTATGGCTTTTTCAAGCTTTTTTTCTCCCTCTGTATATGAACTTCCACTATAGTGAAAATGACATTTATTTTTTCATATGAGGAGGAGAAAAGAAAAACAGAGCCTTTGCCAATCTGTAATTAATTACTTATGGCAGAAGACAAAAGAGCTGCAAGGCATCTTTATCTCTTTCTCTTGTTCTCCCTCTTTTTTATTGCTGTATAAAAGAATCAGACAAAAGATGCCAGGCGAATAATGAACCACGGAGCAGTGTGATGAAGCAGAGAGACTTCCTTCTACACCCCTGTAGTAGCATGTGTATATACACACACACACACACACACACACACACACACACACACACACACACACACACACACACACACACACACACACACTATATTGCCAAAAGTATTGGGTCACCTGGTCATAAGTACGGTATGTGATTTTTGAGCATCACATTCCACATTTAGTCCTAAACTGCTTTTATAATTCCCTCCACTCTTCTGGGAAGATGATCCACTAGAATCTGGAGTGTGCTTATGGATATTTGTGTTCATCAGACACAAGGGTATTATGAAAGGCAGGTACTGATGTAGGTGAGGAGACCTGGGGTGCAGTCAGTGTTCACATTCATCCCAAAGGTGTTTAGTAGGGATGAGATCAGAGCTCTATAGCAGAAGATCTTCCTCTCCAAAAGCATGTAAACCAGATCTTCAAGGAGCTCACTTTGTGCACAGGGGCATCGCCATGCTGGAACAGGTTTTGGTTTTCCAAGTTCAAATGAATGCAAAATTGTATTAAAGCACATCTAAAGACGTCCTGTACAATTGAGTGCCTCCAGATTTGTGGTAACAGTTTGGAAAAGAACCACATAGAGCAGGAAAGGTCAGGTGACCCAATACTTTCAGAAATATAGTTGACTGACTGTCCCAACCATGGCGTTGGCTTTTCTTCAAACGATTACTACAAAGTTCAAAGCACACATTTGTATCGGACGTCTTTAGATGCAGGAGCATGAAATTTTCCCTTCACTTGAACTAGGAGACCCAAACCTGTTCCAGCAGGACAAAGCCTGTGTACACTCCTCACCTCACCTTCATCAGTACCTAAATCTCCACAAAATCGAGTGGAACATCTCCCCAGAAAAGTGGAGCTTATAATACGAGCAAATGTGAAAATGGAATGTTCGAATAGAAGCACAGAAAAATCTCAGGTGTCCACAAACTTTTCGGTAAAAAGTAAATGAACATTCCCTCATTACTCTCTGTTTTTTACATTCTTGAATGAACAAAGAATAAACAAAAATAAACAATGAAAAAAATATCATGGTTGAGAAACCAGCATATAAAGTTCTCAGAAAATAATTATAAAGCAAAGGACAGATACTGGAGACTCTTTCTATCAATGCGAATAAAAAAATGATTATAATTTTTTTTTATATATTAACATACAGTTTTAACTGAATTTAGCATTAATATATAAACCTGATCTTCATCTTTGGGAAAAGTCCACAGGAAGCAACTCTGGCGAGAAGGGTGGGTGTGAAACTCGGTGACAGTGTGCGCCATCTGTTGGCGTGTTACAAAACTACTTTTAAACCTTTCTGATACCACCTCGAATATAAAGCTGCTGGCGTTAACTCCTGCTGCTGGTTTTCTTCCGCAACGTTTTCTTCTCTGGTCCATCAAACACATCTTGTTCCTCAACCGATTTATCAAAATTCACAATTTAATTTCCACCACATGTGAAGCTCCTCCATTGAGCTCATTTAGATCATTAGGAAAAGTCTACAATGGATGAACCTGGAACTAGAAGTCACAATGTTTCCAGATGTTTATAATCAATTCAGTTTTAATTCATTTTTATTTGTATTGCGTATAAAGCAAATAATAATAAAGTAATAAAGAGTTAATAAGTTTTTCTTTGTAATTGTAAATCTTTCCCTTATGAACAAGCTGGTGGCGACTGTGGAGAGAAAAAACTCCCTGAGATGGCATAGGAAAGAAACCTTGAGAGGAACCAGACTCAAGAGGGAACCTCACCCTCATCTGAATGGCACCGAATGTCCATTCATTAGAGTTGAATGTTGTCGAGGTGTGCAGTGATGATCAAATGCAAACTGTAGTCCTGAGTCAGTGTAGCAGACATGAGCTGTGAATTCATTTAGATCTCCTTTCAGCTAATCACAATCCAGGATTCATACTGACCAGGGGATAAAAGAAAAGAATTAGCTCCTTCCGGCCAATCAGAACCTGGAGTCTAGATCTGGTGCTGTGATATAAATGAAAATCAGTGTTTTTGAAAATGAACATCGAAAATGAATAAAGACAAAAGTAAGAACATCAACAGCCATCTGCAGTTTTTTTTCCTTTCAGTTCCAGTGTCTATTAAAGTCTTCTTCAGTCCCTCCCAAAAAAAAGCTCCTCAAAAGTGTGAATCGTTGATGAAATACTGGCTGATAATCGGACAATCTAATTACTCCAGTAAACTTTTGATTAGCAACCGTTCCTGGCAGCAGCGTCGCCTCGAAAAAGCAACACATAACGATAAAATAAGCACAGATGCTGTCAGTGCGTCGGAGACAAACTCACCATCTGTGACAATTTAACAGAAGAAGCGCTGAGCTTTGAAGCCGTTGCTTTGCGATCTATAAACACTCTTCCTACTTTGAACTGTGCCAAGCTGTACTAAATCTTTTGAGGAGTTCTACTCAGGATGGAGACTTTGAAGCGATGGCGACTGGAAATTCCATACGCTGCCTTTTACGCGTCTTTTAATTTCACGCCACCGTCAACACTCGTCGCCTTCGCAGGTATCCGGCTGTGTTAATTACCTGCGCAGGAGGAAGATGAAGAGTGCAATATATGGCATGTGCCATTATCGGCTCCTGTAGTTTTATATATATATATATATGCGGAAACTTGAAATTGTGTAGCGTAGTGCACTTTTCAAGTGGAAATGTTCTTCCACTCAACGGATTAGCATGCGGTTTTGATGCATCAGAATCTAACAAGTTTAACCAGTATTGGTTGAAAACATGAGATAAAGAACACCATAATGTTTATTGCATCATAGGAATACTGGATACTTTCTTTCAGCTTCTCCCATTAGGGGGCGCCACAGTGAATCCTCCGCATGTTTGATTTGGCACATGTTTTTATGCTGGATGCCCTTCTAACACAACCCTCCCCATTTATCCGGAGGCTGGGGTTGGTTCCCCTTACCAGGGATCGAACCCGGGCCGCATCGGTGGAAGCGCCGCATCCTAACCACTAGACCACCAGGGAATACTGGATACAAACTGTGTTTATTTTTAGAACAGCCTCAGATCTTCATGGCATGGATTCCAGGATGAAGATCTGGTGACAGATTATTACGTGAATATGACTACGGAGACCGAGACGTGTCCTGAGAGTCACATAGAATACAGATTAACATGGCAGAGGTAGAGCTGTAACTTCCTGCACACACAACAGGAAAAGACATCTACTTTTCTTTATTTTGTCTTTTCTTTTTGCACTACAAAGAGGGTTTTTGTGAAAGGGCCATGGGTTAGATGTCAGAAGGCACTTATGTAAATTGATTTGCTGTCGGTCTGAACCAAAGAAATGAAAGTGAACAATCTGTAACAGAGCTTTATATATTTTTCCATTTACTTTGATTACACTTTATATATACGACTTGTAGAATTCTGTCCACTGTAAATCATACTCAGAGAAACAATTGTGCCATAGAATGACATTTATATGAACCAATTTGTTTCTGAAGTTCTTCAGCTTGTAAAATTCCTCTTGTGCCTCAACCCGTTAATGTAAACACCATATAAATACAAATTTTTACTTTATAAGTAGTGCATTCATTTGGAACACTGAGTGAACTGTTCAACACATTTCAGCTGATCAGAATCAGGCATTCAGTCAGACCAAGGTAGGGGTGTGTGTGTGTGTGTGTGTGTGTGTGTGTGTGCGCGCGTGTGTGTGCGTGTATGGTTAAAAATGTTACTTAATATGAAATTATTGGAAGAGCAACGATTTTGTGTCTGACCTACAGGGGGAGCTCGTGCTCTTCGGTCAGCACCAAGAGCTTTTATTTATTTATTTTTTCGGTTTGATTTTGGCCACAATTAAAAAAAAAACCAGACTCAAAACTGCAGAAACTCCACACTCTCACTTTCCTCTTTCTTTCAAGAGAGTCACTTTTTATTTACTCGAATCTAAAGCGCATTATAGAGGAAAATCTGTATAATTATCACACACACACACATACTGTAGATATATACACACATACACACACACACACACACACACACACACACACACACACACACACACACACACACACACACACCATGGGCTACAAATACACACACCCATGCACACCACACTACACACTAAACCAGATCACATACATGCATGTTAAAATACTTCTGAGAAGCAAAATTTATTAGCATATGTCTATAAATGTAAATTTTTCCATAAACTGTCATTGTCCTGCTCCTGTGTGTAAATTTATGTATAACAAGACTTGATAATGTGAGACTCGACGTTAAAGCATATAATCATCACAGACCACTGACCTTTTATATCTGGTGTACCCTGTCGAGGAGTAAATAATAATAACAATAATAATAATAATAATAATAATAATAATAATAAATATTTAAATGGTATTATTTATATTATACATTATATTATATAGTAACTTATAATAGAGGTATGAAGTCTTGATCAATTTTATAAAATTAATTAATATTTAAATAAATACTGAATATATAAATATATATATATATATATATATATATATATATATATATATATATATATATATATATATATATATATATATATATATAGGCAAAGATGCAAATATACAAAACAAACAAACAAACAAAAACAATAAAAATACAAAAACCAAAAAGGACAGTAAAAAAAAAAATGATATGCTGATAGACGACAAAAAGGTCTGAATGAAATATAATTAAGTGAATGAATGAATGGATGGATGAATGAATAAATTAATGAATGGATGGATGGATGGATGAATTAATGAATGAATGAATGAATGAATGGATGGATGGATGGATGAATGAATGGATGGATGAATGGATGGATGAATGAATGGATGAATGAATGAATGGATTAATGAATGGATGGATGGATGGATGAATGAATAAATGGATGAATGGATGAATGGATGGATGAATGAATGGATGAATAAATGGATGGATGAATGAATGAATGGATGGATGAATGAATGGATGAATGAATGAATGGATGGATGAATGAATGAATGGATGGATGAATGAATGAATGGATGGATGGATGAATGAATGAATGGATAAATGAATGAATGGATGGATGGATGAATAAATGAATGAATGAATGGATGGATGAATGAATAAATGAATGAATGGATGAATGGATGGATGAATGAATAAATGAATGAATGGATGAATGAATGAATGAATGAATGAATGGATGGATGGATGAATGAATGAATGGATGGATGAATGGATGGATGGGTGCAAAAAAGACAGAAAAACAAACGATGCTGGACATAATGAGTGG
>NC_139592.1:2011454-2183954 GCF_946808225.1 Silurus aristotelis
CCTGGGTGTGGAATTCACCAGAGCTGCACAGGTTGTTGCTGGGATCCTCTTCCACTCCTCCATAATGACATCACGGAGCTGCTGGATGTTATACACATGACGCTTCTCCACCTTCTGCTTGATGATCCACACAGGTGTTCAGTAGGGTTCAGGTCTGGAGACATACTTAACCATTCCACCTTCATCTTCACCTTCAGCTTCCTCAGCAAGGCAGTTGCCATCTTGGCAGTGTGTTTGGGGTCGTTATTATGTTGGAAAAGTGCCATTCGGTTGAGTTTCTGAAGGAAGGGCATCATGTTCTACTTCAGAATGTCACAGTGCATGATGAAATCCATGTTCCCTCAATGAACCGCAGGTGTACTTACTTTTGTTGGCAGTTATTTAGACAATAATGTCTGCATGTTGTTTTTTTCAGAGGACAGTAAAACTGTACTGATTTACAAGCTGCACATTTACTATAAATATATCCAAGTTTTATTTCTATAGTTTTGTCCCTCAAGGAGATACTAAAATGGTTGCTGAAATGTGAGGGGTGCACTTACTTTTGTGAGATACTGTAATAGAGTACAGTAATACGGTAATCCCCGCTTTATCGCGGAATTGCATTCGCCAAATAACTAATTTGTTTGGCTGATTTTCCCGGTCTCTCGCGGAGAGCACCATAGACCAAAAAACGTTTATGGACTTTTATGTTGAAATAATGTAATATATATATATATACACTTATTATCTAATATAAGTAGAATGTTAATACAGTACTGTAAAATACTGTACAGCGTATATCATCCATTCACACAAGAGACCCAGAACACGCAGTGTTGTTTACGAAAGTGTGGGGCGGAGATGCTGAAAATATATACATAGTGACACTTCAAACAATAAACAAGCAGAGAAAATACGCATAGGCTTCGCTACTACACAACTGTGTACTGTACAGTACATGTACTTACTATAAATGTTCCCCAAATTGATCCTGCTATATTCTTGCAAATGTTTTCTGTGTGTGTTTAAAGTGTGTCTGAGGATGATTTACGGCTAAAACAATAAAAAAAAAAGGGTGGCGTCCGTTTATCGCGAGACCACCACGATAAATAAGGGAATTACTATATATATATATATAGAAGAAATATAGAAGAAATTACACTTTAGTCTCCACTTTGCCCCAACACGATTAAAGGTATTAAAACTTCAGGCTTGCAGGTGAAGCGTAAAACCTCCGTGATGTACACTTGATTAGATTTATTGCATTAGCGCTCGTCGTAGCCCGTGGGTTTTGTGTATTATAAAGAAGTGATTTAAAAGAACGGACCGCAGATTTATTTGCCGGCCGTATCACAAGGTTTTATTGATTTCTCACACCAAATCTCTGCGGCTCTGTAAAAATGTATATTTATGAGAGGTAATGTAACTCCAGTGAAGTGAGATGGAAAGGAATGTGTATCAAATAAAAATGAGAGGAACTTCTGTAGTCAGGGGTTTGATGGTGTGTGTGAGGTTGCATTTCAATCGAAGCAGTGAATTTGATCTAGAAGTGTTAGACTGAAATGAGTTTTTATTTAGACAGCACCTACCAAAAAAAACAGTTACAGAACACCAACAGGTTGTTGTACAGTGCTCAGGTGCTGGGACTTGAACTCACAACCTTCTAATCATAACATTAACATTTATGGCATTTGTCAGTCACCCTCATCCAGAGCGACTTACATCTAACTCATTCATACAAGTTAGCAGATATGAGGTTAAGGGCCTTGTTTAGGGGGCCTTATAGTGGCAGCTTAGTGGTGCTGGGATTTGAACTCATGACCTTCTTGGCCAGGGGCCCAATGGTTTACAAATCACAACATTGCATTGAGGATGCATTTTAATTGAACTTTAACTATTTCTAGGAGCACACTGCTGGTAAAATCCACTTCTTAGACAGTAGAAACACCAGTATCAAATGAATGAATGAAGGGTCCACAGGCATGTTTCTGGACCATGTTTCTGAACTTCTAAATTTCGTTCTAAATGTATCTAAATGTACCCCAGAAATTTTTAGGCAAAAGGACTCCATTTGAATGTTCTTAAAAAAAAGGCAAAAATAGTCTTGCTTTCCTTTTCTTTTGCTGAGAAAGATGGAGAGATTGGCTTTATAATTTTCCCTCTCTTTCTCTTTCTTCGTTGCTCTTTCCTTCCTCCCGTAGCCCTTTTGTTCCTTCTCGCTGAGTAGAACTTTTTCCCTTTCTCCTGGAAACTAGAGGAAATAAAAGAGTCCCTTTGTTGCATGGTGAAAAATATCATACATTAAGAAAAGGCCATTTTAAGAAAGTGTAGCAGGGCCGGAATTTGAATGTGGGGTGAAAAAAAGGGGATAAAAGTGTGTAGGCGGAGATAAAATTCATTAAATTTGGCCTATTCTGCAGCCGTTCTGAAGGGGAAATGGATGCGGAAAAAAACGTTGACTGTCGTCTACCACACGTCTAAAAAAGAAACAAGCACAGATTTTAAGATAGAAAAACCTGACGTTTATTGTGGGTTGTGTTGTTCCGTACTTTGCTTATATCGGTCTTGGAACAATTCGGTTCGACAACCTGTGTTTTGGAAAACGCCACTTTCAAATATTTGTCCTTTACAGAAGAGACAGTGTAAAAAACACAAACGAGATGGGGTGTTCGAAACACTATCATCATCACCTGAAATACACCTCCATCAGAGAAAGAGAAATAGAGAAAGAGAATTTTAGCGGCTAAGGGATGATGAAAGTCAAGGTTCTGCTTCCACATAAGGAAAGTTAAGATTTTGTCTCTAGAACTGGGAGAAAAAGTTGAAGGCGCTCAGCCCAGACATAGTGCTCAGTCCTGGGTAGAGAGAGTGAGAGAGTGTTCCTGGCAGGGTTCCTACACATTTTGGAAATTTGATTTGAGTGATTGCCACGTCTGGATTAGTAAAGGGAGGAAAAAAAGAGTATTGAAAGAATTTTGTTTTTCCATACTATTGTTCTATTCCAAGGGTCTTCAACGTTTGCTGCTCCATAGTTTTTCAGGTCACAGACCCCTTAGGCAATAAAGACATGGGGTAGGGACCCCTTATAAAAAAAAAAAAAACGTGATAACCACTGTTATATTATAGTACTGTATACTGTAAGATTTTACTCATCCATGTTCCTGGTGGCGAGGCCCACGTTGTAGGCAGCGGAGCGGGATCTTGGAGCATCGCAGATAGTTTTATCCATCATACAGATCCTGTAACAAGGGTCCCTGGTGGTCTAGTGGTTAGGATGCGGCGCTCTCACCGCTGAAGCCAACCAACCCAGCCACTCTTAGTAATCACCAGGCTGCTGTCCGGGAGACGTGGGACAAGTTTTGAATGAGACCGACACAGAGAGAAACGGAGAAAAACAGGGTTCTGGTTGGGGAAACTTTCCGATAGTTTTCTGTATGGTATCATCCGCTAGTTTCCCGATGAATCCCACAACCGCTACCATAAACTTTCCCTTCCTCAATCCCTTCCTCTGTTTTTCTCCCTTTCTTTCTGTGTCGGTCTCATTCAGAACTCGTCCCACGTCTCCCGGACAGCAGCCTGGTGATTTTTGTGACAGGTTCTGTATGATATGTCATGAGAGATCGTATCTGATCTGAGACGAGTGTGTGCACGGTCTGTCGCTTCGACAAAGCATTTTCACTCCGGCTCTCGCTCTGTCCATCGTCTAGCCAGTCGTCGAACTGCTCCGGTGGAGTCAACAAAGTCATTTCAGATATTGCTGGTTTTATGTACAGTCTTTAAATCGAAAGTCACTTAAACTGACAATCTATTACCAGCATGTGTCCTAGTGAGATGGAAATCGGTTACGACGGCGCCGTGTGGTCCAGAGTTGTTTTTTAGGGATATAGAGAAAGGAATAAACTGGAAATCAGGACTTTATTTTTCTACGTTTCCACACTTTTACCTTCAAAACAGTCCCCTTGGACAGTAATACAGCACTCCCTGCATTCCTGTCCCGGAAGTCTTCTATTCAAAGCGTCAAGCACCTTCTGAGATTCACTGATCTCCGCAGCGGTGTCAAAACGGCGACCTTTGAGCTGGATCTTCATTTTTGGGAAGAGGGCAAAGTCTGTAGGAGCCAAATCTGGCAAATAGGGTGAATACGGAAGTGAGATCATGTCGATTGTTCTCTGATGATCATCATGCACGAATTTTCGAACAGTTTTAACTTTTTCTGTGATTGAGCTCGTTCTTCCTGATCTCTCATCGCCTCCTGTGATGTTCTTCCGCTCTTGAAGAGATTCACGCAGAATTTCACGTTTGCGCTTTGTTTTAACATGCTGTCCTTGGTGAAGTCGCAGACGTGGTAACTTTTTCATATAACGGTGTTCAGGTCAAACCGGGACTTTTAAGTTTATAAAATAAAGGGAAAAATTTCAAGGAGTGGAAACTGCATTTATTTATTAACATACTCCCTTGCTACATTTTTACACTCATCCTATCTGATGCCTGAAAAGATACGGCATAGAAAGATTTGCCTGAACCGTACTAGGATAGCCTGCTTTACTTTATCAGGGAACCACCACGAGCGAGATCGTCATTGACGGACGTACGACCGTCTTTGAAACATTTGCATCATTCCATCAATTGTCTTGCTGAGGCTGAGCGACTCATTATGGTCTTCTACTTTTTAATATCACTTACAAGTCATAAATATTTATAAAGCAGAACTCTGGTCACTGATAATAATGACTTGTGTAAACGTAGACTTTTGAGAAGATAAAAAATTAGGAAAACTTTTTACCGTTGAATTCAATGTTTTCAAAATAGTTCGAAGTTACAGCAAAAAATCTTCAGTTCTGAGAAAGATTATTGTTACCGATTGTTTATCATTATCCGGGAAAGTCACTAATGAAATGACGCTGCTGAATTTCAGCATGTTCATGTGGAAAATTCCATCTCCAAAGAAAACGAGCCGCTCTTGTATGTCCAAAGAATGACTAATGGGCAGCTAATGTACGTGTCTGAATGACTGTATAAAGGACTTCTGTGTCCTGTTTTCTGTCCGAGTCCAAGTGTTTCTGAGAGCCGCTGAATCACATTGCAAATTTTTATATATTTTTTTTTTCCAAAGCTGTGGAGTGAATCACGACTAATGACAGCTAATGGCATCTCGAAATGTTGACACAGAACATTTTAGCCGAGCACTCTTGTACCAAGTGTGCATAATAGTCCCGCATATTGCAAATTAGCATAACATCTGGGGCCGTAATGGATTCCTAAGTGCTGTTGCGCCCATATCAGGTTACTGGCTTTGTTAAGGCTTTTCATTTTGTTTTTGTTTTTTTTTTTTCCTTCAAAAGAGAAAAAAAAAACTAGCGCAGACATTTGGACAGATTATTTAGCCGTGTTGGAAACAGTTTAATTGCCGAAGCGCTTAGTTTTGGAGAGGCGCAATTTAACGGGTCGTGGAATCCAGTTTTACGAAACGCTGCTGATCGAGAAAATGACAGAAATTCATCAACAACAACATTGCCTTCGATCAGCACGGCATTCTTTTCCTGAACGGAGCGAAAAGGCCAGCAATATTTCTGACAATTTAATTAACACAAGCTTTTGGGCATTACAGGGTCATGATTTTATAGCTGACACTTTGCAGAAATGAAGCTTTCTCCGAAATTAACTTTGCAATTTCCTCTATGTGGTGATTCCTTGGTATTATTATATAATGGCCAGAAATATCTGACAATGCTGTGTCTTTAATAGACATAACATTTAATGTATGCGCGCACGCACACACACACACACACACACACACACACACACACACACACACACACACAATCCAGTTTGAGGTAACACAGTACTGTGCTCAGAGTAAAGTTAAACGCACATAATGAGGAATTAATACAGATCACAAACACATTATTATTCATACCCAGTCATAACAAAATTCACACACTGCATCGGTTCCACATCAACAATTTTTGAACTTTGGACTTCTTTTCTGCTGAAATGATGAAGATAATTATAGTTAAATGTCCTTCTTATTTGATTTTTTTTGGAGAAAAAAAAATTATGCTAGCTACATTTATCAGTAAATAATATTCGAAATCTCTAGCTAGCTAACACACCCAACTCACTAGCCAGATCTAGGGAATGATGAGAATTAGTTTTTTAAAGCAAAGACAATATATATATATATATATATATATAAAAAAAAAAAAACATACATGCATAAAGAAAACAACTGTACAGTACGTCCCTATATCACAATTTCTCTAAGAAACTTAGAACTAAGATCTCTGGAAGGTCATGAGATAAAATCCCAGTATTATCAAGCTGCTATCATAAAAGTAATTGTGTGTTGTCTTGTGTGTCTTGCACAGAATCCTGATCTCCTCAACCTCACTGAACAACCTTTGGAATGAAATGAAACTGGAGACTTCCACTCTATATGGAGTTTGGACACTGGACCTCCTTGAGTGTTTAAAGGCTCTGGCATGGAGAAGCTGGTGTTGGATCTGTGATGATCACAAATGTTGATCTATTTTATGAGTTTCTCAGAAGCTTCTAGATTTAATATTACAAATAAAAAAGAACATTACTCATAATACTCATAAAAAAGAAGTATTGTTGCATTAACATTGCAGTAACGTTGCAGTATTGTTGCAATAATATTGAGATATTGTTGCAGTGTTTTTGCAGTTTTTTAGCTGTAATGTTGCAGTAACATTGCAGAAGTCTGACTGCTGAAACAGGAGAACATCTGGGGCTGTTATAGGTTCCTACACACTGTAATAGCTTCCAAAAGTACTAAAGGGCTTTCAATGTAACAGCTATATTGAATGAAGTATAATTAAAAATGTAATTTGTCCATCTGTGGTTCTGCTAAACCACGAAACTGTCTCAGCGTGGATGTGTGAAAAAACACCACCAGTTTGGAATTACACAGTCGTAAAGCACATTCACTCATTACAGAGAAAAAGGGGAAAAAACACTCTTTAATACTTTTCAGTTTTGCTGGAGGATGAAAAAATAGAATTTGCTCTTCACAATGAAATTATGGGAAGTCGACACTTATTGTTGCCCATTAGAAAATCAGACAAATATAAAAGTAGACATGACATTAATCTGATATCTAAACTCACAAACAAACAAAAGATTGGATTATGTGCTTGTGGAGATTCATGTTCATTCAACCACAAGGGTGTTAGTAAAGTCAGGTACTGATGTTGGTGAGGGTCGTCCCAAAGGTGTTCAATAGCGTTGAGATCAGCGTGTTATAGCAGGCCACCCAAAATCTTCTACTCCAACCTGTCTGATTTTTCTTTTTTTTTGCTTTTATTTCAGGTATCGCATCAAAATTAATAGCAGACATGTTGTGGTCTGGATAAGTCTGAAATCAATCAAATCAATCTATAATAAACTGTATGCATTTATTGATCTCTATGAGTCTATCCAAATAGATTCTGGGGAAAATACAGATTTCTGTGTAACAGCCTTCTTTTTCAACATTCAGTGATGTTGCAGTAATGTAGCAATATAGTTGCAGATACAATATATCGCAATTATTGTTGCAGTAATCTTGTAATAATGTTATAGTAATGTATTGTTGCTGTAATATTGCAGTATTGTTGCTTTAACATTGCAAGAATGTTGCAGGAATGTTTGTAATATTGCAGAAATATTGCAGTATTGCTGCAGTAATGTTGCAGTAATATTACAGTTATATTGTATTAATGTTGCAGTAATATTGCAATAATGTTGCAGGAATGTTACAGCAATGTTGCAGTAATATTGCAGGAATGTTGCAGTAATGTTGCAGAAAAGTTGCAGCAATATTGCAGTAATGTTGTAGTTATGTTCCGGGAGTGTTGCAGCAAGGTTGCAGTAACATAGCAGTATCTATTGATTTTTATGTCAGAGGAAAGGTCAGAGGAAAGGTCAGAGGAAAGGTTATTTGGTTAAACATTTCGACTGTTTGTAAAATGGATTTTATATAATAACCTCTAATGCTTGCCAATATTTACTGCACACGGTCCACAACAGAAGCAGCAGAAGGAAAAAGGAAGGAAAAAACTTGACGTGTTCAGGAAATACATTCTGGTTTCTGGAACATACAGAGTGTTGTTTATAAATAAAATAAATCAAATAAAATCTGTTTTGATTTGAAGCGGTGACTCAGGAATACCAAGCACTTTCTATGTCTTGCCTCTAAGGGATAAAAAAAAAAAAAAAAGAAATGTAGGTGAATAAAAAGAAATATGTATGTAAATAAATAAATAAATAAATGAAATAAATAAATAAATGCCATTACTGTGATGTGTAAAAAAATCAGGAACGGAATCTTGATGCCAAAGCTGGATTCGTGATCTGCAGATGATTTGATCTGAGATATGTTTAGAACTAAGCTAAGTCTTTGGGTGCAGTAGCATGAAATTTTTCCTTCACGTTAGACTAGGAGACCCAAACCTGTTCCAGCTCGACAATTCACAAGGCATGAAGATCTGCTTTTTCTGTGTGGGAGTGGAACATCTCCTCCTATAGAGCACTGAACTTTATTAAACTCTCGTTTCCTCAGAAGAACTAGAGTTACAAACGTAACCTAGAGATGTTCCCTTTCAGGAACTCGAGCTGCGTCAACAACTCTTTGGGAAAGAGAGTCCAATACCGCCAGTCTGACCAGTCCCTGCCTAATGTTTGGAGGCACAGCTAGGTCAAAGGCCGAAGGGGTCAGGAGTGACACTGAGTTCAAGGTTATAGAACATGACAAAGAACCTGACCCCAAACGGAGCAAGGCGACCAGAGGACTCATAGGAAGATGCGATAGCATTCGACTCAATGTCTCAATGTCTGCTTGTTCCTAGGGAGGTCTCTTCTCGGAAGCCATAGCGGACAAACAGTTGTTCCGAACTTCCTCCATGGACTTGTCCTGTGGACGTAAGTGTCCAGTACTTGCACCAAGCATAGCTGGTTCAGCTTCTCCTGGTCTGGGGCCTGAAAAGGTGGAGGATAGAATGCCTGGAGCCTAACAGGTCATGGGATGACCGATGGCACCTTGGGGATCTAACCTGTTCCGGGGTTAAAGAAGGCACTGGCCATGCCTGGTGTAAACTCCAGAAAAGCCACAGTCGGTGTAGCATTTCCAAAGCATTGTTGGTGCAGCTCGAGTTCTTAAAAAGGGAACTGCATGGTGTTGAAGTATGGAATAACAGCCAACACTTGGTTCTGGTAGAGACAAAAATTTCCCATTTGGACTCCACAGAACTTTCATCCACTCATTCACTGCCCAGTTCAGTTGAGTTTTTGCCTTTTACTAAGTTTGTTGCATTGAAATAAAAGGAACATCTGTGCATCTCAAATACCATAAGAATAATCAAATGTTAGGGGGATTAAAGCCAATTAAATGTAAATGTTTCCCAAAAAGTGAAGCATTTTATAAAAAGAAGGAGAGATAGAAAGAAAAAGATAGATAGATATATAGAGAGGGAGCCTGAAACCCAGTATTAGAGAGACTAAAGGCATGGGATATGAAAAATATTTTCTCCTCTATTGGCTGAAATCTAAGTCCATCAAAGAGATACGGTCCTTGAACCATTTGAATAAAATGAATAATGCATCTCCCGCTCTGTGTGACTCTGATAAACCATATATTACACACAGAGACGAAGCTGGGACAGTGAAACAACACCTCGGCCCGTTTTCGATATGATAAAATATATAAAATGCGCTACAATCTACTGATATAAATATCGCTATGCTACCTGTCTGTAATATTCATATCAGCAGCAGCTCTAGTTCTCTATACTGTTTTTTTTTTTTGGGAAAAAAGTTTGTGGACACCTGACCAGATTGGTACGATGAGTACACGCCATTCCACATTTAGTCTCTATTTTCTGCTATAATAACCTCCACTCTACTGGCAAGATGTGCTACAGATTTTTTGTGGAGATTCATTGAGGCACAAGGGTGTTAGTAAAGTTAGGTTCTGATGTAGGTGAGAATGAGCCTCAAAGGAAAGACTAGGGTCAATAATTACAGACAGAAACACCATCCAGAGATGCTACAGAACTGTAAAGTTTTTCTAGCTGCAGGTTGTCCTAGTAAAAGTACTTCCATTTTATCCAGGTTGAGCAAAAGGAAGTTATTAAGCATCCACTGTCTAATGTCCTTTACACACTCCTCAACATTGTTAAGCTGATCTCTCTCATCTGGCTTTGCTGAAATATACAGCTGTGTATCATCAGCATAGCAATCGAAGCGAATACCATGTTTATGTATAATTTCACCCAGAGGCAGCATATATAAAGAGAAAAGCAGTGGGCCTAATACAGATCCTTGCGGAACACAAACTTTACCTCAGAGAGTGTGGAAAACTCACCATTTACATAAAAAAACTGATAGCAATCGGTCAAATAAGCCAGCAGCCAGGAGAGAACTGTTCCCTTTATTCCAACAACATGCTCTAGTCTAGCATGCAGGATAGTATGATGGTGTTAAAAGCTGCGTTAAGATCAAGCAACACAAGTAAAGAGACAAAAACCTGATCAGAGGTCAATAACAGTCATTTACCACTTTAACTAGCGCCGTCTCTGTGACATGATCTTGACTTGACATTCCAAAAATGTTATTCCTAAGCAGATGTGAGCAGAACTGCTGTGCTTCAACCTTTTCTAAAATCTTGGAGATAAAGAGGAGGTTTGATATTGGCCTGTAGTTGGACAGCTGACAAAGGTCAAGGTCAGGTTTCTTAATTAGGGGGTTGATAACTGCCAGTTTGAAAGATTTTGGTACATAACCAGTGTTGATGGAAGAGTTTATTAATTTTAGAACAGGTTTAATTACTTGAATAATGCATGACTGTAGAGGTGTAAATGAGTTTGGGAAGTGGTTGCTCAGTGGTTAAGGCCCTGGTTTACTGTTCGGAAGGTCGGGGGTTTGAATCCCGTTATTGCCAAGCTGTAACTGTTGTAACCCTCTGTGCTCCAGCTGCGCTGTATCATGGCTGACCTGGCTTCCTAACATCGCCTGGATATGTGAAGAGAGAAATTCACTGTGCTGTAAAGTACATGTGACAAATATAAAGCACATTTATACTTCACTGTAGACTGGTTCTGATCTGCTTCATTGTGGATCGATCTCTTACAGCTGAGAGGGAAGATGTAAGCATATTGCTGGAGGGTCAGTTTGTTATCACAGGGAATTCAGAGCTGACGTTTTGGAGTGTAACTGCAATACATAACGTGGGTGTGTGTGTGTGTTTGTTATGCTTCTTGTCAGCCCCATGATCCTGATAGATTGATTGTATTCAAGTGTGACTAATGAAAGGCGAGAGAGGAAAGAGCTTTTACAATCGATTATGCTGAGCAAGGGCGACCTCACCACTCGGGCTCTATTAAACGCTCCGGTCATTTTCCACGAGGGAAAAAAAAGACTTCATCATTTTATACCGAGCCTTGGGTGGTGGAAGGCATTTTACAACACGAAGCTAAAGTTGAAACACCGAAAGCAATTTATTTGACTTTTTTTTTTTTTTTTAAGTATTTGTCACCGCTAATTCTTACCCGCCAGCTAGCGATCTCACTTTCATTCGTTTTAATCAGCAGTGAGAAATTCTACTTGGTCTAGCGCATAGATTTGTGAAAAATATCACACTACAATGAGTATGATCAATCTAACTTGATATAATGATGTATAATGGTTCAGAATTAGTTTAAAAAATCTTGCCACCAATTTCTAGGCCAAATGTTATAGCATTAAAAGTTTCTGGACACCTGAGCATACAATTCGGACACTATATGGATTATTAAATATGTTTAACATGGGTTGGAGTGAAAGATCTCCTACTATAGAACCCTATTGAACATGAATAAATGTGAACACTGACTGCACCCCAGGCCTCCTGACCTCACCTACACCTTGGCCAGCTCCAGTCAAGTCCCACCTCATGGAGATTATGGATCTTTAAAGAAGTAGATGCCGAACTCGAAAACATAACGTATTATCTAAAGACGTACCAGTGCCAATTGGATCCCACTACATGTATGGAGTTTTGCCATTGGACATCCTGGAGTGTTTAAAGGCTCTGGCATGAAGAAGCTGGTGTTGGATCTGTGATGATCACAAATGTAGAGCTATTTTATTAGTTGCTCAGAGGCTTCTAGTTTTATAACCATAAAGACTGTATAAGACTGTAGAAAGAACATTACTTATAATCACACACTCCAGTGCTCATGTTAGTTCTCTCTCTCCAGTGTTCTGTATTGTTGAAAGATTATAATCAAACTCTTGATATCACCCAAATGAGGATGGGTTCCCGTTTTGAGTCTGGATCCTCTCAAGGTTTCTTCCTTATAACTTCTAAAGGAGTTTTTTTCTTGCCACAGTCGCCACGGCTGCTCATCAGGTATAAATGCACACCATTCACCTTCACTGTTGATTTCTGTAAAGCTGCTTTGAGACAATGTCTGTTGTGAAAAGCGCTATAGAAATAAACTTGACTTGACTACATCAGTACCTGACTTTATTAACATCCCAAAGGTGTTCAATCTTTATAGCTGTTTATAGCTGAAGATCTTCCACTCCAACCCCATGGGAAGCATATCTTCGTGCACAGGGGCGTTGTCATGCTGGAACAGGTTTGGGTCTCCTAGTTCAGGTAAAGGGAAAATTTCATGCTACAGCATCCAAAGTCGTCCTATACAATTGCATGTCTCCAGTTTTGTAATAACAGATTGGAGAAGAACCAGAGATCCAGGAGAAACCCCAAATAGACACAAAGAAAACTCTATAAACAGAATTTGGAAGAAATCGATCACTCAGACTTGTCCTGTCCTCATGAAAGTAAAGGTCTTTATTTCCTAATAAAATGACATCCTGTAATGTTGTGTTAGTAAAGTCAGGTACTGATGTAGGTGAGAAGGTGAGGAGGTTCCTGGGGTGCAGTCAGTGTTCACATTCATCCCAAAGGTGTTCAATAGGGTTTATAGCAGGAGATCTTCCACTCCAACCCGTTTAACCAATGTTCAAATAGTTTTTCCAATATGCTGCACTTTTAATCCAGTTATAGTTATATAAAATTTGGGGTAACAAGTTAGTTCCCTCTGGTCGGTTAAAGACCCTTAATTCTTTCCAGGACAGACACCTAAACCACCATGAACACAGTAAAAAAAAGGAAAATAAATGTTCATTGGCTCCATGTTCCAAGATACAGCTTCAGGTCAAAATTGCATCAAAATAATTCAAAATTAAAAAGGAGGTATGAGCTTATGCTCCATAACCTTTATGCAGAACGTTATATAGCAATGAGAATGACATCATGCCAATTGTTATTTATTTCTCTTTTTACTGATACCAACAACATACATTGCTGTGTAGCTTCTCAGACTATTTAGATACAATCACATGATTATACAGTTTTAAAGTTTACCAAATATAATAATATAAATGCATAAAAGAATTTGTGATTAAAACCCCTTTTTCTTAAATTTCTTTGTGTCATTTTGAATACTTTAATACATGTTTTATGACTATTTTTATAGTCAATATTTCCTCACACTCGTGTGTTTGTAGTTTTGAGTGAAGGGACGAGAAATCAGCTTGAAAGTAAGGCACTGATTTGAAATGCGACGATAAGAAGTCCGATCCAACCCATGACAATCTGGCTGATATCAGGATGATAACGTATCACAAATAAATAAAATCCTTCTGTACTCGCACCAGGAGCCGTTCGGCACTGGAGTAAAAATCACTCAGGAAAGCGTTTGACCTTGACTTAAAATAAAACACTTGATGATTTATGGCTGAGTTACACGCCTAAGAGTTGATGGGTAGCAAAGACAGATGATGCTTCACTTACACACAAACACACTCATCCATAGACAGGCCCAAACCCCAGTGCTGAATATCAAATGAAAACGGGATGACAAAATAAAAAAAAAAGAGAGAGAGATGACAACTTGAGCGATGGCTGGATGACACACGCCTTAAGGGTTTACTGCGATTTCGAGAGGAACGCTCGAGGGTTTTTCACTTTTCCTCTGGAAGAAAGCGAGGAATGACAGGGACGAGTGTCTAAGATCGGATAACTGCAGGATGAAGGGAGCTGGAGAAGTGGGAATTATGCAAAGGCGAAGAAAACAAGTAGGGAAAGAAAAAACTTGCGCTTAACGTATCGCTGCAATGCTCACAGGCTCCCAATAGGCTGATCATATCAACCAGACATGATTTTACCTCATCCTGAATGTGAAGTGTTTTTCAGTCTGAAATCCAATTGGGTCAGAAGTAGAAAACTTCTAATCTGGCTTGAAATCCTTAAAACAATGTAGGTCTAAGAAGCAGGTCTTATACGGGGTCCAAAAACCTGCAGGACGAACACGAATCAAATAATGCCATATGAGATAAGGTTTATAAAGTGATGATCAACAGATACACACACACTATACAGAAAAAGTATTGGGACACCTGACCTGCCATATGTGGTTCTTCCCCACAGTTGAAGGCACACACATGTACGTGATGTCTTTGGTGACCACAGATTTCTGTCTGTAAAGTTTATATTTAGTTGTGAAACTAACGTTACATTATAACAGCTGTAAACAGCAGTTATTTCTCCACCATTTCTCTTAAAAAAGCAAGATGTATGTATTTTTTTTTAACAAATAAAATCACTAAATCATTAGTAAATTTCTGGGCTACACAACTTTTTTCAACAAAAGACATTCTGTCAAGAAAGAGTTTCAATTGATAAACAGATTTTCAGTTTATAGGACTGAAGCGCATGTACAAATTTGACCTATTGGTGGCGCTAGGCAAATTATGAAAAACGTTTTGAAACTGAGTTTTAGATTATTCTAAATAATTGTGCCAAATTTCATGAAAAATGGTTCTTGAAAATTTTGAACATTTCCGATAACATTGCTATCCACTCAATTATTTTAAAATTGAACCAGGAACTGTTTATCACAATTCCATCATTCTTGAGGTTCAGTAATAGGTGCTTAAATGCAGAACTGTTCATGCAAAATGTGGTCCTGGGCCATTTTAGACTGTTAATATTTTTTACAGATCAAATCCATCCTCTAAGTTCTGGAGTTGCTCATAGGCTGTAGATGTGGAACCATCCTCCAATTAAAGAGAACTCTATTCAGTGGTAAGGTGTGGGGATTGGGTAGATCTGAAGAAAAAGAAAAGGACAATGTGTCTGTTTAACTCCACAGAGAGAGCTTTGTGCACAGGGGCATTGTCGCGCTGGAACACGTTTGGGTTTCCTAGTGCAAGTGAAGAGAAATTTTCATGCTACAGCATCCAAAGATGTTCTATACAATTGTATGCCTCCTACTTTGTGGTATCAGCTTGGAGCAGAACCACATTTGGCAGGGATGTCAAGATGCTTGCCTCGGTCACATGTCTTACCTCCATCCTCTACCTTCTGAAAGGGGCTGCTCTGGCTGCTAACACATAATACATTACCGCTACACTGAAATCCCCAAGCGAGCAAAATGAACAAAAAACAACACAGTGATTCACTTTTATTATTATATTTACAAAATATTCTCCAATGGACTGTAAAGGCCGGTCCATGAAAATATTGTCTGACATTAATCCGGTCGGTGGTGCAAAAAAGGTTGGGGACCACTGGTTTAAATCATGGGTCTTTAACCGGTGGTCAGTAGCGGTACTGCAGGGGGTCCTCTAATTAATGTTAAATCACAAATAATTTTTTGTTTAAAAAAAATTCAGATATAAACATGGGTGAAACCAGCCAAGATAAAATACTTAATTAGAAAAATATAATAATTATTACATTAAAGTTATATTAAACTCAAAGCTAAAGTTCATGTAAATGCATAATTGTGCACCTGATGAAAACAGAAACAGAAAATGTATGAAACTGCATATCTATTAAAATAAAGGACAACTTCATGAATCGTGATTTTATTTGCCAAATATGTTCGTTATGATGAAATTTTTTTGAAAAATACACAGACAATAATGCACAACAACATTACGCCGTTAAAACGTTTTCATTGTCTTAATATAATATAACTTGCATAATATAATCGGTTGCTATTCATTTTAGTGGCTATGTTGGACACATTTTGTATCAGGGGTCCCTGTCCAATTTTTCTACCGCCTAATGGGACCTTGACCTGAAAAACATTGAAGACCCCTGGTCTAAATAAATAAAATCCAAGCATCTTCTGTATTTCGCTCACACTCAGAAAATCAGAAACTGAACTTCAAAACTTTTTAAAACGTTTTTTTATTTTTGCTGAAGATTCCCTTCGTCCCTGCTTCAGAAACGCTGTGGCTGATTGCCTCAATACAAAAGACATGTTCTCCTGCTCTGAGAGAAATGGGGAGAAAGATAATAGCAGCGCTTTCGATAAGAAGCCTGATACGATTTCCTGTACCCAGAGTTCGCCGTCCTTTTTATCATTCGCCCGCTTTCTTTTTTTTGGGAGGGGATTTCGGAAGTGAACAGGGACTTAGAAAGGCAGAGCGATGAAGAAAAAAGGCATCGTCATCCTCGCACATGCCTCAAACGAATGTAGGAAGATGAGAACAAAATGAACAGTGAGTTTCTCATAGAGATAGAGAGAGAGAGAGAGAGAGAGAGAGAGAGAGAGAGAGAGAGAGAGAGAGAGAGACTTGGACCTTTCCATCTGTCCTTCATCTCTTTATCACTTGTACCATCTTTCTCTTCTCATCCATATTTCCATCACCCTTGAAACCCTCGATCTTATCTCCTATCTGGGAAGGAAGAATAATGAAGTGAGCAAGTGAAGGAAGGAGTTGAGATTAGTGGAAATTAGTGCAGTCGTTCTTTTCAACCTTTTCTTTCGGAGAAAATGCATCTTCATTATCTCTCTCTCTACGTTTTAGTTAGTTGTGAAAAAATGGTGTAAAATAAGAATGTTTTCGAAAACAGAGGTGTTAATAATTTAGCAATTAACAAAATGGAAAATTAATAAAAAGAAAAAAAAATCCAAATCTCTATTTGGTGTGAGCCCCTTTGCTCTATGTCAGCTCTGGAGATCCTGTGTAGAGATGAGACAACGTTCCAGAAAGACAACCATCACTGCAGCCTTCCACCGATCTGGGCTTTATGGCAGAGTGGCCAGATGGAATCCTCTCCTCTGTGGAAAACCTATGTAAGACCTCTTGATATTTGCTAACAGACACCTGAAGGAGTCTCAGACTGTGAGGAACAATATTCTCTGGTCTGATGAAACCAAGATTGAACTGTTTAACCTCAATTGCAAATGTTACGTCTGGAGGAAACAAGGCAACGCTGATCCCTTACCCAAATCCATCCCAAAAATGAAGCATGGTGGTGAAAACATCATGCTGTGCAGGTGTTTTTTCTGCAGCAGGACTTGGATTTAAGCTTAATGGAGCACAGAGACCTAAAAACTAAAACTAAAAACCTGCACACAGTGCTCAGGACCTCAGTCTCGGCTGAATGTTCACCTTCCAACAAGACAACACAGGAGTGGCTTAGGAACGACTTTGTAAATGTCCTAGAGTGGCCCAGCCAGAACCCTGACCTTCTGAATACTTATATACACACACACACACACACACACACACACACACACACACACACACACACACACACACACACACACACACACACACACACACACACACACACACAAAGCAGCCAGAACTGAAATGTCACAGCAGAGCCACTTCGCTATTGTGGGTCATTTTAATGCCTTTTTAAAGCTTAGTTAAGACACACTGGGTAATGCCAGGCTTCATGGAAGACAAGATCCTGTAATGGACTGCAAAAACAGAGAGAGAACGAAAGGAAAAAGGAAGTAGAGAGACTTCCTTGTCATCATGCAACACATTACTAATGCAGCTAATGGGAAATGAGCTTTTTAAAATTATATTAGATAGATAGATAGATAGATAGATAGATAGATAGATAGATAGATAGATAGATAGATAGATAGATAGATAGATAGATAGATAGATAGATAGATAGATAGATAGATAGATAGATAGATCCATCCATCCATCCATCCATCCATCCATCCATCCATCCCTTTTCTGTCTACCCACCCATATCTTGGATTCATTCATTCATTCATTCTTCTGTCTGTCCATCCATCCATCCTTTCTTCCATACATTCAACCACCCATACCTTTGTCCATTCACATACTTACACCTTCATCAATTTGTTCATCAATTTATTTAATTCACCAATACACCAATTTATCCATCCATCCATCCATCCATCCATCCATCCATCCATCCATCCATCCATCCATCCATCCATCCATCCATCCATCCATCTCACTTTCCAATGCTAAATTAGGAGCAGATATTTGAATCTGCCATATTTACTCTCTAATGAACTTTTCTTTACCTTCATTGCTTAAACCAGTGGGATGATTAAACATTTATCAGTCATTAAGGATCTGATTGTGTTTTGGTGTTTCAGGTTTATTGCAGCTTTTTATCTATCCAGGGCTTGTAAACATCATGATTAAATATATTCCTATAACATCACTTGAATCAATCATAGTCAACTGTACAGATAAAAACTTTAATCTAAAAATGGTTCCTGCTGCTTTATGAAACTGATGAGTCTCAGAAATGGAAAAAGAGATTAAAGTTCTTCTTTAAATCTTTAGGGTTTATATTTAGGTTCAGTTTTAGACACAGTGATTTGGAATGAATCGCAAAACCACTTATTTTGAAAAAAAAACAAGTAATTTTTTTTTACTTTTTATTCAGGAGTCCTCAATTTAATAATGAAAAGAAAACCTCATTTGTTAATATATTGATGCAAAAAAAAAAAAAAACCCTCTACAAATATTTCAAGGTTTGGAATTGACATGAATAGTAACATGCAGAAAGTTTCTAGTATTCAGAGTTGAGTTTTGCACCATCTTATTTTCTGTACATTTAGATGGTTTAAATGTCCTTTAATGTCTCAAACAGGGTGTAGACAACCACCTGACATGAACATTAAAACCTAAAAAAAAAAAAAAATTAAGAGGTGAATATTTTGAGCAGCGAGTGAACAGCCGTTGTGTTGGTATCAGAAAAAAATTGACTTCTGAGTGAACCAAGTTGTGACGTCTAGATGACCGGGTCAGAGCATCATAGCAGGTGTTGTGGGTTTTACACTGGCATGCTACCAAAAAGGTGATTCAGTAACAAGTCCATGGATGCTGGAATCTTTTTGATGCATGTGAGGAGCAAAGGCTATACTGTCTGGTCTGTTCTCACAGAAGATCTCTTGTAGAACAGATTGCTAAAAAAAATGAATTCTGACTCTGGATGGAAGGAGTTAGATAAGAAGATTTACAGCTTGGAGCTATGTAAATGCAGACTGGTCTGTTGTACACCACCTAAAAGCTCCTACATTGGATGCAGGAGCATCAGAACTGGACCATGGGGCAATGAAAGAATGTGGCCTGATAAATACATTATGATGATGATGTTCTCCTTGGACACCTCGTGTTTTGGCTTTCAGGGTGGTACTTTAATAATACATGCCACTAAATCAAATTCATGGTAATAGTAGTTCCTAATGGTGGTGGCCTCCTTCGGCAGTGGCCTCCAATGTTCCCTAAGCATAGAGTCTGGGACCATGACAAAGAATTTAGTCTATGTGAACCATGGTGTAGATACTGCTAAGAAATAAAATAGCATTAGCTTTTTTTATTTTATCACACTTCTAATTCCGCGTCTTCATGACCTTGACATCTGTTTTAAATAAAAATTCATCTCTCGAAAATGAAATACGGAAATTTTTGAATTTAAAATGATGGATCAGGCTTTTAAAAACTTTCTTCTCAAGCACCTAAACTACTTTCTTTGACAGGTTTAATAATGACGAGCTGTTGTTTCAGGGAAAAGATGGATTTTTACTTCAATATATACCCCCCCCCCCCCACCCCCACCAGATAACAGCTGTAATATCTTCAGAGCAGTGTGTAAGTAATTATCATCTGAAATGGACAAAAGCTTTCATTTTTAAACGCTTTAGAATACGGTAATTTATCGTGTTTGTGCCGTTAACGTACGTGTCATTCGGGAAATCGTCGGCATTTAGTGAGCTGACACAGAACGTGTGTTCGGTCATAGAAATATCCTCGCTTCCTTTGTAACGCTACAAAAGGTTCTGATGAGTACGATGAGTAGGAGTGAATATATTTGTTTCCCTTTTTTTTTTTTTTTTACACCCAAGTAGCTCGATATCACGGCACTCCTCTGACGCTTTCATACGCCGAGAAAACGCTTTCTGCGTGTTTGTACTCGTGATTTGACCCATTTTTTTTCCGCTCTCATTTACCCCGCAGGCTCGTTCAGAGTGGATTTATCAAAGCCTGTGTGGGTTTTTTTTCTCTTCCCGGCCCGAACGGAAGAGAGACGCGCCAGTAACCTGTTAACCTCAGTCGAAATTGGCCGATGAAAACTTTCTCAAGCCTGAAATCGTTGCAATTAGATGGGAAAACATGACTGTTTTCCAAACGTGGTTAATTTTCTCGCATTTTGAACGCTACAGTGAGCGAAAGCAGGCTGTGCTCACGGGAAAAGTTCTCCAAACAATTACAACATACAAATGAAAACTTTGTAAGAACAGTAATTAGTATTATTGTTTGCACACACACACACACACACACACACATATATATATATATATATATATATATATATATATATATATATATATATATATATATATATATATATATATATATATATATAAATGGATGTGCATCTCAATAACTCTGTCCGATGCGATTCGCAGCTCGATGCAGCACCAATGATACGATACAGTAAAGATACAAATGAAGCAGCTACCGATTCGATAGGATGCTCCTCTATTCAGAAGTAGTGCGATACGGTTTCAATTAAATTCAACACAATGTGATTTAATGTGATATATGACGCAATGGCAAAAAATCGGATGTTCTGCAATTCAATAAGGTAGAAATAGTTTAATACTTCAGTACTTTTATTTCTTTGGTTCAGACCAACAGCAAATAATGCCGTCTGACACACGCATGACCCCTTCGACACACACACGCCTTTGTAGTGCAAGCCAAAAGAAAAAATTTAATAAATAAAACCTGATGTTCTTTTCTTGTTCTAAAGTTACAGCTCTGCCTCTGCCATGTTAATCTGTATTCTATGTGACTCTTAGGACACGCCTCGGTCTCCATAGTGTTGTAATACGTCGTATTCATGTAGCAGCAGCGGTGCTGAGAGAACGCACACGAGTAGTGACACTACTTATTAGATATAAACAAATAATAAAAAAACAAAAAGGAAAATATGTTGAAACAAATACTTACTTTTTAAAATCAGTGCAATCTGATCATCCCTGCTATACATAATTATATGAACATATCTATCTATCTATCTATCTATCTATCTATCTATCTATCTATCTATCTATCTATCTATCTATCTATCTATCTATCTATCTATCTATCTATCTATCTATCTATCTATCTATCTATACACACACACACACACACACACACACATGTGAGGTGTAAGGGTCCTCTCACTGTGTGTGTGTGTGTGTGTGTGTGTGTGTGTGTGTGTTAAAATAGAAAACGCTCAGGTCTGAGGTGCAGGAGTTTGGAACACTGAACGATATCCATTATTCCTAAATGCAGAATGGGATGTTCAAAACGAAGCTGCCGCTCCAGGGCCCCTAAGCAAGGCCCCTAATCCCAGACTTGGATAAACACACAGACATTACTCTGAGGGATTTGGAGCTCATCTGTCTCAGCATCACATTTAAATTTAGTTTTCCAAAAGTTTTCAAAGCTCAAAATTCAATTTTTTCGACTAATATTTCCCTGGTTTTTTTTTTTCTTTTGTCTTTATGCAGTTTAATGACGCACATCCTTTTCTTCTCTGCCGTGCTCGTCCCTGCTGTTCCCTTTTTGTTGCTTCTTTGAAGATTTGTCTTTAATCACATTTAGCAGACGGGTCATTTCCTGATTCTCTGATTCTCATTCCATATTTTCCATTCTTACTGCACCCCCCCTCAACACACACACACACACACACACACACACACACACACACACACACACACACACACACACACACACACACACACACACACACATCCACCACCTCTCAGTTTCTGTCTCTTCGTGTACTTCTTTCTTTCTCTGACAAAAAATAAATAAAAAATCCCTTTATCTGCACTACTGAACAAATCTCCGATTTCCTCCACATCCTGCTCTCGACGTAAATATTAATTTCATGCCTTTCAATTTCAATATGCGAGCCTTTTTTTCTCCAGGTTCGGCCCGCGCCATTTCAGCGGGATGGGTTTCAGATGTTTACGCAGAGAAGTCATTAGATTCGCCTCTACTGCAAACACTGCTGTTAATTTCAGGGAAACGGCGTCTGGTGTTTTAATTTTTAGAGAAGGTGAAAAGACGAGAGGAGTTCGGGGTCTGACGGGGACACGGAGCAACATCGAGAGATTGGCGGATGTTTTACTGTTTCCTTTTTTTTCTTTTTTTTAACCTTATAATTTTTTTCTTTATGATTCATGTGATCTTGACAGGAAGTCAGGGAAAAATAACTGGAATGAGTCCCATTGTTTGGATATTAAAAATTATAATTTTTTTTTAATTATTATATTTTACCGTCCATACAATTGATTTGTGCTCCTTTTTTAAACATCTCATTCCACATTTAGTATTAATTACTGTTATAATAACCTCCACTCCTCTGAGAAGATGTTTAACTAGATTTCGTGGAGATTTGTGGGTGAGGTGAGGAGGCCTGGGGTGCAGACTGCGTTCACATTCATCCCAAAGTTGTTCAATTGCATTGGAGCTTTATACCAGGAGATCTTCTATACATTCCATCCCAAAAGAAAAAAACTCATTCTTTACACATGTAACATGTACTGAAACTCTTTCTTCACATATCCCAGTAATGTTAGGAAACTGGTGTCAGACATGAGCACAGAGGGTTAAGGGCCTTGCTCAAGGGCCACAAGAGTGGCAGCATGGCGATTACAAGGCTTGAACCCTCTCCAACCTTCAGATCAGTAACCCAGCACCTTAAACACTATTCTCCCATTTTCCTATGGTGTAATGTACCTTCACGGTCACATGACTTATTTCATCCTTACAGGAGCATGTAGTCGCTTAGTAACTGAACTGTGAGAAAAATCAAGCTGTTTTTTTTCTAGAAAGAACGATTGTCTGCGACGCTATCCTGGATTATTTTATTATTGGACTTCCTGTGGTTACCCCCCTCCGCCATTTTTCTGCCTTCTGTTACAGGCAAAATAAAACTCTTGCAAACTCTATATCCCTGGATAAAACCTTGTGTGTGAACTCGTTTGTAGAGGGATCCTTTCTTTGCTGCTGTGTGAAAGATAGAGTGAGAGAGAGAGAGAGAGAGAGAGAGAGAGAGAGAGAGAGAGAGAGAGAGGAGAGAATCCTCCATGGCTTTAGACAGATGATTAGCAAAGAGGCTATAGACGTATGTTCAGTCCCGATGTTTTGGCTGCACTCGAACAGGAGTTAAACCGCTGGGACTCCAGCAGCACCAAGACCTTTTTCCTTTTTTTTCTTAGCCACACACTTCATCCTGCTTTCTCCCACACACACACACACACACACACACACACACACACACACACACACACACACACACATCATATGCTAGATCTCAGAGGCCTAATTAGCTTTAGCATGTGGCTGTGGTGAGTTGTATGATCCTCGATTCTGCCTTATGTTTTGTTTAAGCGTTTGATCCTGGGACGTTTTTGATTTTCGAGAGACTTTCTGAGCCGCCTGTCTGAGGGTGTGTGTGTGTGTGTGTGTGTGTGTGTGTGTAGTTGTAGTAGTAGTATATGTAGAGGGTGTAAAATCCTAATTCAAACCTTTTAAGACCTCAGATTATTTGCTAACGCAAGTCTGTTGAAATGGTAAATTTTTTGAATAGCGAAAAAAAAAGAAACAGCCATTAGGGGGCAGTAGAAACATGTATAAAAAAATATGGAAAAGTGATCGACAGAATTGTGTGTTATTTGTTTTCACACACACACACACACACACACACACACACACACACAAACACACATACACACACACACACACACACACACACACACACACACACACACACACACACACACACACACACACACACACACACACACACACACACTATCACTTTCCTACATGCGGCATTTAACCCATTTGGATGGAATTTGATCCAGTGTGAGAAAACGTTTTGACTCAATCAAAAACCTGCAATGTGGTTTGAGTTGCAGCATTTTTTTTTTTTGACGTGAACTGATACACCGAACCAAAGCACAGAGCTGTTGAGCTGCAGGAAAGCTTTCAGGATGATGGACATAAACGCTCTTTTCCATCAATTCAATTCATTTTTAATTTGCCTCAAAGCAGCTTTACAGAGATATAGAGGTTATAAAGTTATATAAAAGATTGTATAAGTTTAGTGTGTATAAGTTTATTACATGATCATTTTAAGATCCTAAATGAGCCAGTGGTGACTGTGGAAAGAAAAAACTTCTGAAGGAAGAAACCTTGAGAGGAACCCATTCTACAGGTCCAACAATGATGGAACTGGAATGAATGGACATTCAGTGATGAGGACAGGTTTCCCTTTTAAATCTGGTTCCTGGTCAATGTTTGTTCCTCATGCCATCTCATTAGGAACAAACTTATAGGCAATAAACCTATACATTCTTTAATACAACTTTATAACCACTTTCTCCCTGTAAAGCTGCTTTGAGACAATGTTAAATGCTCCACATATAAAAATGAATTGAACACATCCTCATCACCGAATGTCCGTCATAGTTGAGGAGTTCTGTTGTGGATGCCTATATGCAGAACTCTTCATGCAAACCGAAGTCCTGAGGCATTGTAGCAGACTGCTGATATTAATTACAGTCCAAATCCGTCTTTAAAGTTCTTGAGTTGCTCAGGAATGAGTTGCTCATGGATCATTAATGATGTTGAGGTGGAATCATCCTCACACAAAGTGGTCTCCAATTGAAAAGAACTCGATCCAGAGGGATGAATCAGACAGATCTGAAGAGGAGAAAAGTACAGGAAGACTGGTCACTGGTACCTCAGGAGCATGTTTAACTCGACAGAGATGGTGAAAGAGAGAGAGAGGGGAAAAAAGAGAAAAGTCAAGGGGTGATAGGGAGAGAAAAATAAGGATTGTTAAGCATTCTCATTGTTTCATAAATGTTTGAAGACACTGTACTGTGTGATCAGGGTACGTCAGCCACTGCACCACCAACATAGTGCATCATCTTCTAGTTTAAGTCTACTCTGTCAGCTTTGGAGTCCAGAAGCATCATTTAAGAATCATCTTTTTTCAATTGCTCCTGTTAGGGGACCCCACAGCAGATTATCAGTCTCCATATCACTCTGTTCTCTGCATCTGTCTCTTTCAAACCAACCACCTGCATGTTCTCCTTCACCACCTCTATAAACCTCCTCCCTGGCCTTCTTCTTTTCCTCCATCCTCAGCATTCTTCCACATGATATACCCCATGTCCCTTCAAAACATATCAATCACACCTGTATCACCTTGTCTCCTAAACATCTCACCTGCACCACGGTCCCTCTAATAAATTAATTTCTAATCCCCTCCATCCTTGTAACTCTCGATGTAAATCTCAGCATCTTTCCTTCACCTTTAACCTTCAGCTCCATCTCCTGTCTTTTACTCAAAGCCACTGTCTCTAAACCAAACAGCGTAGCAGGTCTCACCATAGTCCTATAAACGTTTACAACTTAAGAAGGTATCAAAAAGTTTAGAGATTTGTAACACGACAACAGATCAAGGCAGCACGCAGAGTCACAGGAAGCACCGACCTTCATAAGTCACTGTGCCAAAAGACATCGCCTTGTGTACATCGAGAGCTGTGCGACTGTTGCTATTTACCGAACTCACCTCAAATGTGAGTTTCTCACTGGCAACATGAACAATTTTGATATCACCTCATAATATAATTAATTAATTAGTATCACACCCAGTACACTATTTTCTATTTTCTAACTATTCTAGTTAGAACTCGAAATATAAACTGCATCATCATACCTGATTTTAACTCAGAAATTGGACTCATATGTGTAAAAAGCACCTATTCTTGGAATTTGCCATTTATTGAGGTCTCATAGGGATTTCATATAAATCTGGAAAACCCGAAATCGTCACCAGTCAGGCAAAAAAACCAAAACAAGTTAAACAAGCAGATTTTCTGACTGACGTCTCGGCTCAGGGTTTCGGTCCTGTGATAAGCACGTATTTCGAATTGTTTTGAATTGTGCACTTTCAAGGATGCAGAGTTTTAAATAAGAACGTCTGAGCCTGAGGACCAGCGTTCTGTATGAACAGAGAGTTAATTAGAAAACACCGAGCTGCTTATTTACGAGATGTTTATGCTGGAGCCTCTTGAGCCTCAGGGTTAGCATGGAGCATTCCCCTGTCTCTCTCTCACACACACACACACACACACACACACACACACACACACACAGACACAGACACACACACACGAGAAATCTTTGAGTGTCTGAGAGTGCAGTTTAAATTCTAAGGACAAGCCTAATGTGTCGAACACAGGCTGTATATATATATATATTCAACACATTTGCTCTGGTAGTAATAAATTATATTTATTACAGCATTGTCATGGGGACGTGTCGACTTCCTGCTTCCCGTTTTTCCTCACTAAACATCTCTCTCCTAATGTCGTTCTGCATCATGAGTGTTTTCATCAGTTTCATCACTCATCACTTTATGATGTTAAATGAAGGCATGCTGACAGACAGACAGACAAACAAACAAACAGACTGACAGACAAATAGACAGAGGCCCATGCTAACAGAGAGAGAGAGACAAACAGACAGAGGTCCATGTTGGCTGACAGACAGACAGAGGTCCATGCTGACAGACAGACATATAGACAGAGGTCCATGCTGCCAAAAAGAGAGACATACAGAGGTCCATGCTGACAGACAGACAGACAAAGGGCCATGCTGACAGACTATGAGAGAGGCATGCTGATAGACAAACAATGAAAAAGACATAAAGGCATGCTGACAGACAGACAGACTTTCTGTCAGACAGAGAGGCATGATAACAGACAAACAGGGAGACAGACAAACCGAGACACATGCTGAAAGACACACAAACAGACAGACAGATAAATAGACATGCAGACATACAGACAGAAAGGCATGCTGAAAGACATACTAAAAGACAGACAGACAGACAGACAGACAGACAGAGAAGCATGCTGACATACAGACAGACAGAGAGACAGACAAAGAGGCATGCTGACATACAGACAGACATGCTGAAAGACAGACAGACAGACAGAGAGGCATGCTGACAGACAGACAGATTAGCAGACAGACAGACAATTTGCATCAGCAAATGAAAAATCACTAGACGAAATCTACAGTGGTGTTAATCAAAATGTTCAGTGTTTGGGATCATGAATATTCAACAATCAGCACAAGACACATGACCCAAATCACAGGATATTAACGAGACGACGTGCACACGCTCGGTGCAATATATCTTTATAGTCACATATATGTATATATTATTTATGATGCACGTGTATAAAACGAAATGAACCCTGAAGATATCGACCGAGTCGTGAATTTCGCACCGTTTCCCTGCATTGCTCACAGCAATAAATAATTCTGATTAGCCTGGAGTGCTATGCTCCGAATGTGACTTCCTATTTTATACCCACACCAATCGATAGAAATGAAGAGTAATTGAACTGAACATAATCCCCGGCACTGACTTAACACACGCAGCGTTCATTTGTGTAGACTTCGGGTTTTAATTTAACGCTGGGGATTTTTTTTAGCTGTCCTATTATGCTCTTAATCATTAACTGGCTCAATCCCTCGGGCTTTTCTAATAGCGTCGCTGTAAAACACTAATCTTACAACACAGTGAGCTTCTCGTTGATTTCTCACTTCTTTTCCGCAGTAATGAAGATATCACAAATGTATTAATGATGTTTATAATATTCTCTTGTAACTTTTCCTCGCAAAAGCACACACTGCACTCTTTATTTGCCATAATGCTCATTCATTTTGTTTTAATGGTAAAGCAGCAATTAAAGCCACTCCTGTTAAACGCACAGGGAGACGTTTAGCCACAACAGCTAGTTTTGTTCACTTAAACCAAACAAACACTCCACGGACACACGGGCCGTAAACAAGCTCATAAATTATTCAGGGGAAATAAATCACAGATAAACGAGGTGAGTGAATGCAAGGAGAATTTACAGTAGTGCAGACGGATGGTAAAGTTATAGAGAGACAAAATGAGAACTAGGCAGTTATACAAATATAAAGAAATACTGTATCTAGAATGAGCCATCAAATGTCAGAAAGACAGACTGAGAGTATCTACAGACAGACAAAGAAACAGTTTTTAGGATAAAGCTTTAACTCTTCTGAGCAGACAGTAACCATCTAGTAAAAACTTTTAGTATTCTCAAGAGACAGGCTTATGGACAGGCAGACACTATCTACTATAAAGCTTCAACTCTTCCAGACAGACAGACAGAATGACAGTCTAGTGTAAAGCTTTAATCCGTCTAGACAGACAGTTTCTAGTATAAATCGTCAACTTTTCTTAAACAAAAATGACCGACAGACAGACAGTATCTATTGTAAAATTTCAACTCTTCTAGACAGACAGAGTAAGAAGCAGACAGACAGTATTGAATATAAAGCGTTAACTTTCCCAGAAAAAAATGACACCGACAGACAGAATCTTGTATAAAGCTTTAATTTGTCTAGACAGACAGATTATTATACAGACAGACACACAGACAGTATCAAGTTTTAAATTTCACAGACAGACAGACAGACTAATGAAGAGACAGACTGATCTACATACAGAAAGTCAGACAAAATCTATAAAAAATTATTTACTTAGACTAACAGACTGATAGTCAGAAAGGCAGACAGACAGGAGCTAATAAAATGCAGCAACCCTTCTAGACAGACAAAAGAAAAAGAAACTACAATACAAAATACGAAGAGGTATTTGGGACAGAGCTTTCCTAGACAGACGGACAGACAGACAGACAGACAGACAGACAGAAGCTAGTTTAGAACATTTAATTTAACTAAATTGAGAGGGATCGGTGAATGAATGGAGAGATAGATGGTATCTAGGAAAAAACTTTAATAGATTAACAGACAGAAAGACAGACAGAACCTAGAATAAGGCCAGAGACATACAGATGTGCCACAGACAAACTAACAGACTGTCAGACAGGCACACCAATGGACAGAACGACAGACAGAACAGCCAGAGAAAGACAGACATGCACACAGACAGAGAGACAGACATGCTGACAGTCTAAAATGTCAATAGATGGACAGACAGAAAGGCTGATATACAGACACAGACACAGACATGTCAAAGAGAGAGACGTGCTGACATGCAGAAAGTTTGTCACAAACAGAGAGACGACCCAATAAAGGATAGCCAGACAGCTAGATTTGCTGACAAACAGACAACAACAACGATATCCAGACAGAGAAACAGATAGATAGATAATAAGACAGAAAAACAGATAGACAGGCAGATCGATAGACAAACAACTAAACAAATCAATAGACAGACAGAGACAGAAAGACAGATGCTAAATAATCGGGTTGATTGTGAGACAGAGCGAGATGTGGACAGACGAGACATTTTCTTTGTGTAAATGATTATAAAGACTATTGGTACTTCAGGATCTGCTGCAATATTTTTTACTCCTGTAAAGTGTGTAATGTATTAAAAACGTCTAGGAGCTGAGTCAGTTTCTGAGCAGAAGCAGATAACGATAACTCACACAGTAACGTCCATCTGTTGTACAAACTGTATAAACTCTACCACTTTCAAGCCGTGCTTTTCACTCCTAGACCTTCAGTGGTGTCCTTCCTGAATCCATCCACCTCTAAATACAATCATTATGACACCACGGCAATAGAAGCCGTTAATATTATAGAGAAGTCCAGTAGAACAGAGCGCTGCATCACACATAGGACTCACTCATACAGTAAGAACGAATGTCTCACTAAAGCAAGAAACCCAATGAACACAATTCAACACGTCTCCTTTCACTGTAGCCACAACTGCACCTCCCACATACATCATTTTTAGCAGAAGCATCGATATAAACCTCATAAAATGACCCTGGGATTTCCCTGCATTGGTTGTGTGCATTACAGTTTTCCTGGGGATTTAAATGAAGGCAAATTGTGTGTTTATGTGCAAATTCTACAGGGAAAAAAGTATAAATGATTAATACTGTAGCTTAACAACTGTTTTAGCCACACTTTCCTTATGATGTCCAGCTTTTCTTGAAAAATATCCTTCCAAATGTATCTCAAATAAAAAATTATTTGTCACATACACATTCATACAGAGTATGACATATAGTGAAATGCTTTTTTGACTGTCTGACTTGTAAACATGGAAAGAAATACAATAAAGATTAAAATATACACATACAATAAAAACATGCACCTACAACATGGCTTAAATAAAGAGTAGTGCAGTGGCGGCCCATCAAAATCAATGACTTATGTTTCAAAATATTTTTGTCCATGAATATGTATTAAATTATCCCCAATAATTCATTCTGCGACCAAATCACTTTCTTCTGCTCTGTCATTCGTTGTGGAATAAAAACAACATAAATATATTTGAGTTTGTGCATTTGGCTACAGGTTTGTGAGCACTGATTACTGCACTCTCTGACCATCCAATCACAGGAAATGAAAACGCAGACAGTATTAGAAGCCTGCTAGATGGCCCTGGTGTTGCCAAATCACAGTCGGAATGGGCTTATGATAAAAACACAAAAAAGCTCTACTGTGTCTATGTCAGGGATCCACCAGCCACACCTTCACCTATCACTCCAAGCAGCCCTCCCACTTACTAATCAGCTACACCTGGCCCTCATCAGTTCCCATGCTACATAACCCCTGTTCCTCCACCAGCTCATTGTCTGTTCTACAGCGTAGGCTAAGGAACACTGTCGGACTACCCAAGCTACTCAGTTGGTTCATCGCTGTGTGTTTTGTTCCCATCAGTCTGATATCAGCTTTCACTAGGTTAAGTTAACCTGGAGTTTCATTGCGGTTTGCCGTTTTTTGCTTTGCCCTGTTGTTCTTCGTTAAAAAAGCTTGTGGATTTCACATCGGTTTCCGGCACGTTCTTTCGCCTGACAGTCTGGGAGAAACTATGAAATGAAGAGCATGGACTATTGGAAATAATTTTATACATATTCGTGGACAAAAATTTATTAAAACACAAGTCAGTGATTCCCAATTCTGATGGCCTGCCACTGCACTACTCTTTATTTTAGCCATATTGTATGTGGATGCAGGTGCTAGTTCATGTTAGCAAGCATCAGTTATAGTAATGACCGTCATCAGCAAAACTTTAACCAGGATTGTCTTAACTTTATACAAATAAGATATATTTTAGAGATAACTCTAGATTACATTACAATGACTACAGCCCTGTCATACTCTTGATTCTTGAATTTTAGAACAGCACCTTGGACAGCACCACAGCTATATTGTGTCCATTCCAACAATGGACTATTTTTTTCTTGAAGGCAAAACAGAAAGAATGAGGAGGAGCTTCAGAAGTTTAAACCAGGAAAACATCTAGCACCAAGTACTAGGATGTTCTCTTACTGGACTTACTCAGTGTCTCTTTAATAACAGCTCAACAATTTAGAGACAATCACAGTGAGACACTTTAAATCTGTCACTATCTGTCATATACACAACCATTACTTTCTGTCTAATTCTTGTATGTATATTTTATAATTATATATACAGTGGGTACGGAAGGTATTCAGACCCCCTTAAATTTTTCACTCTTTGTTATATTGCAGCCATTTGCTTAAATCATTTAAGTTCATTCTTCTTCCTCATGAATGTACACATAGCACCCCATACTGACAGAAAAACACAGAATTGTTGACATTGTTGCAGATTTATTAAAAAAGAAAAACTGAAATATCACATGGTCCTAAGTATTCAGACCCTTTGCTGTGACACTCATATATTTAACTCAGGTGCTTTCCATTTCTTCTGATCATCCTTGAGATGGTTCTACACCTTCATTTGAGTCCAGCTGTGTTTGATTATACTGATTGGACTTGATTAGGAAAGCCACACACCTGTCTATATAAGACCTTCCAGATCACAATTCATGTCAGCGCAAATGAGAATCATGAGGTCAAAGGAACTGCCTGAAGAGCTCAGAGACAGAATTGTGGCAAGGCACAGATCTGGCCAAGGTTACAAAAAGATTTCTGCTGCACTTAAGGTTCCTAAGAGCACAGTGGCCTCGATAATCCTCAAATGGAAGACGTTTGGGACGACCAGAACCCTTCCTAGAGCTGGCCGTCCGGCCAAACTGAGCTATCGGGGGAGAAGAGCCTTGGTGAGAGAGGTAAAGAAGAACCCAAAGATCACTGTGGCTGAGCTCCAGAGATGCAGTCAGGAGATGGGAGAAAGTTGTAGAAAGTCAACCATCACTGCAGCCCTCCACCAGTCGGGGCTTTATGGCAGAGTGGCCCAACGGAAGCCTCTCCTCAGTGTAAGACACATGAAAGCCTGCATGGAGTTTGCTAAAAAACACCTGAAGGACTCCAAGATGGTGAGAAATAAGATTCTCTGGTCTGATGAGACCAAAATAGAACTTTTTGGCCTTAATTCTAAGCGGTATGTGTGGAGAAAACCAGGCACTGCTCATCACCTGTCCAATACAGTCCCAACAGTGAAGCATGGTGGTGGCAGCATCATGCTGTGGGGGTGTTTTTCAGCTGCAGGGACAGGACGACTGGTTGCAATCGAGGGAAAGATGAATGCGGCCAAGTACAGGGATATCCTGGACAAAAACCTTCTCCAGAGTGCTCTGGACCTCAGACTGGGCCGAAGGTTTACCTTCCAACAAGACAATGACCCTAAGCACACAGCTAAAATAACGAAGGAGTGGCTTCACAACAACTCCGTGACTGTTCTTGAATGGCCCAGCCAGAGCCCTGACTTAAACCCAATTGAGCATCTCTGGAGAGACCTAAAAATGTATGTCCACCAACGTTTACCATCCAACCTGACAGAACTGGAGAGGATCTGCAAGGAGGAATGGCAGAGGATCCCCAAATCCAGGTGTGAAAGACTTGTTGCATCTTTCCCAAAAAGACTCCTGGCTGTATTAGATCAAAAGGGGGCTTCTACTAAATACTGAGCAAAGGGTCTGAATACTTAGGACCATGTGATATTTCCGTTTTTCTTTTTTATTAAATCTGCAACAATGTCAACAATTCTGTGTTTTTCTGTCAGTATGGGGTGCTATGTGTACATTCATGAGGAAGAAGAATGAACCTAAATGATTTTAGCAAATGGCTGCAATATAACAAAGAGTGAAAAATTTAAGGGGGTCTGAATACTTTACGTACCCACTGTATATATATATATATATATATATATATTATTTTAATTGTATGCTTATTGTTATTCTTTAATTATAATTGTTTTATATATATATATATTTTTATGTTTTTTCTATTATATTCTAATATATTTCTAATATATTATTTTTCTATTTACATGCTGGACAGTCTTAAAAGCATTTCACCCCGTGTCATACTCTGTATGAATGTGACAAATAAAAATTATTTAATATTGTTGAAATGAATGCCTTAGTGTCGCTATAGTAACGGCTCAATCATGCAGACCTGTAGGATGAAACGAAAAAAAAAAGAAAAAAAGTGTGCTGATGGAGTGACGTTTTCTCTGAGTCTCCAGTCTCAGTGTTTTCCTAGACATGTGTATACTTTGCGTTTTTTGTGCTTTTGTTATAAATTGTAATGGTAATTAGTGGGAAATTGGTGCGATAAAAAAGGAATGAAAGTCTGCACCTTGTATTGATTATTTTCCCACAATAGCACAACCCCAGTTGTTTTATTTCTCATATTCGGTGCAATGTCACCTTTACAATGATGATCAGCTGTTGAAAGTTTGAAAAAGCTCCCTCATAAAGAACCTGCGATAAATGGCAGGACGTTATTAGAGAAATATTCTTCATTACGTACTGGCAAAAAAAAAAAAACCCTCCAGGCCATAAAGCATTGCTAGATTTAATGACTTGAAGCCAAGCCAAGATTTTTTTCCCCTTCATTCCATTCTGACAATTTTCTACCAGAGGACGGCTTTAATGAACGCCGTTATTGTTCTTATGAAAAATGAAAATCCTAAAATAAGTCCCTACTGCTGCGAGAAATATGACTAAAGCACTAACAGCGCACTTGCCTTGAAGGGTCACGGGTTTATTTTCCCTCCAGGACGTTAGCATGCGGCTCACGATGAGCTTTCGCGAGATCATTTATAAATATTACATAATGACAGTGCGTAAGAGGATTACGGAATTAAAACTCCGTATCGCATTAAAATCGATGAGTGCAGTTGCTCGGCATTATGCAGAAAAAAATAATAATAATTACGAGTCAGCTAATTAGGAAATGTCGGATTCGACACCTGGAAAGAGACACTAATTACAAATCATTAAGAGCTGACCAATAAGAAGGCTTGCCTGAATGCTAATGAAGAATCTGAGTGTTTGTTTTTTTGGCAAACCGAATTTTAATCTTAATATAGATTTAATTTTAATATAGAGTGCAAATATACAAAACAAGGACACAGAAAAATATCACTGACCAAGAAACAAGAGCCACAATCTGAAGAAGAATTTATGGCATTTTGGCACACATCGTTATCCAGAACAACTTACAGTTAACTCATTTATACAACCGAACAGTTGAAGGTTAAGGGCCTAGCTTAAGGGCCCAGCAGTTGTAGCATGGTGGTGCTGGGATTTGAACCCACAACCATCTGAGCAGAAGTCAACCATCTCATCCACTGGGCTACTACTTCACAAGAACAAAGTTCTGTAGAATGTTGTATTAAAATCATGAGTTTTTTTCTTTTTTTCCATTGACAACATGACCTCCGGTGTTTAATAATTATTATTTTTTTAAATATAAAATGACACTATTTTTCTATCCATTTATAGTTACAGAACGTTAATGAAACGAGTTGAGTTCTCACCTATGTTATTTTGACTCTCAGAATTATCCGATATGCTGGTAACCTTGCAAATGTTCACTTCCACAGGGCACCACATGATCACCAAGAAACAATTGATTCGTGTTTTTTGAACATCTCATTTCACATTTAGTTTCCATTTGCTGCTCGACTCTTGGGAAGATGTTCCACTAGATGTTGTGGGGATTTGTGGAAATTCATTCAGACACAAGAGCATTAGTAAAGTCATGTACTGAAGGAGGTGAGAAGGTGAGGAGGTTCCTGGGGTGCAGTCAGCGTTCACATTCATCCCAAAGGTGTTCAATAGTTTTGGAGATTATTATGAGGAGATCTTCCACTCCAACCCATGAAAAACCGATCTTAATAGAGTGTGTACAGGGGGCATTGTCATGCTGGAACAGATTTGGGTCTCCTAGTTCAAGTGAAAGGAAGAAATCAAGCCACCACATCCAAAAGATAGAATTGTGTGCCTACAGGTTTGTGGTCCAGATTGTATACAGGCATCAGTCAGTCTGATCAAATTTCTGTGCATGTGTTTCTGTGTTAAGCACCATTACTTTTTTTTTTTTTTGCCTCGCACGGCATGAAGCCAGTTTACATCATGTGTGAATTTTTCGCTATTTCATCTGAGGATTTGTCAAACAGCTTATAAACAGATTTGTTTCAGTTTTACATAATTTATTCATGAATAATGAGAATAAAACTGAGCAGCGAAATTCTGCGTTTCATAAACAGAAAGCTTTCAGCGGAAAAGAAATACAGCTTGGGGTTTATAAGCAGGAGGAACTAGTTCCTTTTTTTCTCTTTAACTCTGTTGATGAGGTTTATCAGTGTAGATGAAAGATATATAGTGTTAATTATGTATTTCAGGGTTGTTGTTTTTTTTACTTCTTTTCAAGTGCTGGCAAATCAATCCATGTATAGACAAACGTGTACACACTTTTCTTGACCAACAAATTGAACAAAATAAGGATTTTCTTTGACCAAACAAATGTTTTACTTTATTTTCATTGAAAAAAATCCTCCTTTAGTTCGTTTCCCCGAACGTTCAGCCGAAACACTTCGCCGTGCCTCTTGTAAAACTCGCCATAGATGTTCTTCACTAGTTGGAGATTTCATTCTTGTGATGCAGTTCATCCCAGAGAAGTTCAGCTGGATTGAGGTGTGGTGACTGGGCCGGTTGTGCCATGATAGATATCACTCCAGATGTCTGTTTTCTTTCTAAATAACACTTACAGAACTCAGACGTGCTCATCATCTTCTTGTACGGTGAAGTCGGTTCCAATGAGCCGCAGTCCAGACGGAACTGCATGGTATTGAAGTATGGAACGGGAGCCATGTTGGTTCAGGGTTCCTTTCACTTTCCAGGACCTTCTCTGCTCCAAAACAACCAATTAAACTTCCACCTCAATGTGTGAGTATGGGGGTGAGGGGAGTCTGATCACATCTTCTCTCATGTTCTCCATCTTACACAAGTCCTTCTGGTAGAGACAAAAATGTCCCATTTGGACTCCACAGAACTTTCATCCACTCATTCACTGTTGTTTATCTGTTACTCTCTGTTCTCAATTACACTAAAGCAGCTATAAACCTATTAACATCACTTCCTCCCTGTCGTTCATTTTACGTCATGTTTACAAAACTCGGACACTGGAGACTCCTCCCATAAACATTACATCATTTTTTGAAAAACGTGTGTACGACTTCTTGCGAATGAGCAGTTGCTATAGAAATGATAAAGTGTCAGAACCACTGCACAGAATCTCCACAGCTGCTGTTCAATCAACATTTGCAACATTTGGTTCCTATCCAGAGTGATTTACAATGATCTCATTTATACAAATCAGTATTTGAGGGCTAAGGGCCTTGCTTAAGGGCCCAGCATTGGCAGCTTGTTGCTGCTGGGATTTAAACCCACAGCTTCTTATTATTAATCACTGGGCTCCCGAATCCTCAACACCACATATACATATATACATTTACAGCATTTGGCAGATGCATTTATTTTTTTTTCTCTTTCCTACAACTGAGCAGCTATGATGTTAAGGGCCTTTGCTCAGGGGCCCAGCAGTGTGGCAACTTTGTGGTGCAGGGATTTCAACTCACAACCTTTAGATCCAAAAGTCCAAAGCCTTAACCACTAAGTTACCACTTGCACCACCTCAACACCTTTTGACCAATCAGGGTTGGAGATTCAGGACATCGCTGGATGACATCATCACCTGCCTGCAACAAAGCTTCAGCAGACGCTGTGGACCACGACTGGAACGGCTAAACGGAAAGCGTATACAGATTTATTCTGTAAGTAAAAAAAGAAAAGTGCACACACACACACACACACACACACACACACACAGCTTCTTTTTTTTATTTTATACCGACATGGGCTGAGAGATAAATATAACTGTATCTTTAGAAAGAGAGGAAAAAAGGGGGTAATAGAAATATGGAGGTGGATACACAGACAGAGAAAGATAAAAAAAAGAGTTATAAGGTATATAGATGAAAAGAAAAAAAGAGAGAGAGAGAGAGAGAGAGGTACTAGAAATATGATGGAAGATACATGGACAGAGGGTACATAGATGGAGAGAGAGAGAGAGAGAGAGAGAGAGAGAGAGAGAGAGAGAGAGAGAGACTTCAATGTAAATGATTAATGAAGGAAGTTTTTAATTATGGAAAATCAGCCTTAAAGCAACATTCTCTCTCTCTTTCTCTTTCTCTCTCTCTCTCTCTCTCTCTCTCCTTCTTTCTTTTTTTCTATGTACCTCTCTTTATCTCTCTATCTATCCATATCTCTTCTATTACCCCCCCCCCCTCTCTGTCTCTCCACCAATCTCTTTCCCTTCCTCTCTTTTCTCTCCACACTGCTGTTGGGTTCACATGCTGCGTGTGTGTGTGTGTGTGTGTGTGTGTGTGTGTGTGTAAAGATTAATTAGTTTTGTAAATGATTGCCGTGATCGAGATGAAGTGTGTGTGTGTGTGTGTGTGTGTGTGTGTGCCTGCCCGTATGTGTGTGTGTAGGCCTTGCTGTGCATGTGTGTGTGTGTGTGTGTGTGTGTGTGAGAGTAAGTCCCTGTGGTTTCCAAAGCTGCAAATCACAGGTTGATATTTATGCGCTCGTTCTAATACGATATGGTTATTGATGCTCCATATAAACGTGTGTAATTGATGATAAGGCAAACACACACACACACGCACACATGCACCGGAGGAAGAATTTATCTGCCCCCTCCATCTCTCTATCCCTTCATCCCTCCTCCTTCTGCTCATTTGGACAGTGTGGATTCGGGGACGAAGCCAAAGCGATGAGTCACTGGGGTCCAGTTGAAATCGAACCCGAGGCCGATCCAAACACAACACCAATTAAAGTCCAATAAAAGGTCAGGAAGAAGCAAAAAACACACCGAGATTCGTCCGTTACAGCTGTAGGTTTCCCGCTGTGCCGAAAACACACGGACAATTGGCGGCGTTAAGTCAACACTTTTATCTCCTCCGCGTTCTGCTGAGCACGTTAAGGTCGGCCTGAAAGGCTCCTGTGAAGCTCCTACATCATCACGCCTTCTTTTCCCTAAATGTCAAAGCCATCTGTCCTTCTCATCGATGCTGTTTTCATTTTATTCTCCCCCAGATCCAGACAGAATTGCTTTTATTTCTCATCTGGGCGCTCATACAGAGCAGGAGGTGAGAGCTTCAGATGTTGAAGACCTTTAAAAACCATGAGCTCACTCACAAAACTGGGACACCTGACTTTCCAAGCCATATGTATTTCTAAGAGGCACACAATTGTATAGGTCGTCTTTGGATGCTGTAGAATGACACAAAGCCAGCTCCATGAAGATCTGCTTTACAAGGGTTGGAGTCCAAGATCTCCTGCTATAGAGCTCCAACTCTATTAAACACCTTTGAGATGAATCAACTCCATGAAGATATGATGTATCTGGGTTAAAGGTTTGTGGAAACACATCCTGTAGTGTTTTATTTCTCTTACGCCACTGCAATCAGCCAATGTTTACAATCCAATACAATTACAAACAACATGCCATACTTTCTCTCCACTTATAGCTACATTATAAGGACACGATTATTGAGACACCTGATTTTTCCAGCCATATGTGGTTCTTCCACACAGCTGGAGGCACACAACTGTATAGGATTTTATTGGATCAATTTCCCCTTCACTTGAACTAAGAGACCCGAACCTGTCCAGCATGTCAATGTCCCTGTGCACGAAGCCATGATATGGTTTACATGGGGTTGGAAGATTCAGAAGATCGTCCACCATTCGCAATTGAACACCTTTGGGATAAATGTGAACACTGACTGCACCCCAGGGCTCCTCACCTACATCAGTACCTGACTTTACTAACACCCTCCTGGCTGAATGAATCTCCATAAAATCTAGTGGAACATCTTCCGAGAACAATGGAGCTTATTATAAGAGTGAATGGGAGCAAAATGTAGAGTGGAAAGTTCATAAAGCACATACCAAATCTTATAAACATCTATGTTGAGGTGTCCACAAACTTATATAGTCTATAGTGTGTATAGCTTTAGGACTTTAAATCAGAAAGTGATGAGTTTAAATCCCAGCCTCTCCAACTGTTCTTCTTAAACACCATATTTCCCTCCATACTCATTTACTTCTCTCCAAACATCGTTCCTTTCAAACTCCTAAACCTAATTACTTCCTCCTAAACCTCCTTACTTCCTCATAAACCTCCTTCCAAACTCCCAAACTCCTAAACCTCATTAATTCCTCCTAAACCTCATTACTTCCTTCTAAACTCCTTAACCTCATAACTTCCTCCTTAACCTCATTACTTCCTTCTAAACTCCTAAACCTCCTTACTTCCTCCCAAACCTCATTACTTCCTTCCAAACTCCTTAACCTCATTACCTCCTCCTTAACCTCATTACTTCCTCCTTAACCTCATTACTTCCTTCTAAACTCCTAAACCTCCTTACTTCCTCCCAAACCTCATTACTTCCTTCCAAACTCCTTAACCTCATTACCTCCTCCTTAACCTCATTACTTCCTCCTTAACCTCATTACTTCCTTCCAAACTCCTAAACCTTCCTTCTAAACTCAGAAACTTGCTTAAGAACTTTTACATCCTTTCGAACATCTTTAAACACCGTTATACTTCCTCCCAAACATCTTTAAATCCTTCTTAACATTCTCACGTTTTACCAGCCTTCTTTAATTCCTTCTACACTTTCTTACGTTCTTCTAAACCTCCAAATGTGCTTTTAAACATTCTTACATCCTTCTAAAATTCATCACTTCCTCACAAATTTCTTTACTTTCTTCTAAACTTCATTGTCTTTCCAAACCAACCTCCTTCCAAACTTATCAGAAAGTGATGAGTTCAAATCCCAGCCACTCCACTGTCAATGCTGGGCCCATGAGCAGGCCCTTAACCACCTAGTTGTATGAATGATATGTATTTGATGTTTTTAGACCAAACTTAATAAATAATAATTACAATTATTACAATTAAATTGAAAGGCAAAATAAATAAATGGTGATGATTAAGAACTAAAATTTTAATAATAATAATAATAAAATATGTATCATTAGAAGACGTGTCACAGATCAGAGGAGGTCTGTGAAGCAGTCAGTACTGAGACTTGAACCTACAGCCTTCTGGGGCTTGGGGTAAAATATATTCTAAACGTTATTAAAACATTCACATCCAGACTATATAACAGTTTTTTCCTCTCAAACCAACGGGTTCCTCAACACACAGAACCGAACCGAACCGAACCGAACCGAACAAACACACACACACACAAACACACACACACACACACACACACACACCTTTGTGTTACTGAACTCGGCTGTTGCTACTGCTGTTTTTTTGCACAAGATTGTGTTTATATTTACAAGTACACTCTTGTACAACGTTCTCTCTTCTACACATTGTACTGTAGAACACATTATACACAGGAGGGTTGCTGGTCGCCACAATTGTGTGTTTTGTTTATTTGTCCTACACTGTCCTGTGTTGTCTGTTTGCACTCGGTTGCACACGATGCACTTTGTGTGGCGAGGACTTTTACTTTAGTCCTGAACTCTGTGTTCTGTCTGGAGCTCTGTGCTGTTTTATTTCACACCAGGGTTCTGGAGAAACGTCTCATTTCACTGTGTACTGCATCAGTTATATAGGGTTGAAATGACAATAAAAGCTTCTTGACTTGACTTGATTATATTACAGGGTTTAGCAGTCAGGGTGTTTCTGAGCGCTCGTCTCACTAGGAGTCAGTCATCACAGATGAAAGAAAGCAGAATTCTGAATTGTAGAACGTTTTATAAGCCGTCCCGCTCCTCAGAATCCCGTTCAAACGATTATTACTGGGTCGTCCTGAACGCTGCCAATTTTTCTAATTGACTTCAAAAGGCTGAGTCGAATATTCCTGCAAGATGAAATGTATGCATATGTGTGAAGCCTCTAATTGTATGCTTAATGAAAGAGCTTTATTTTGTTTTCTTCTCAGAAGTGAAATCAAGGCATTTGGCACAACGCTTTGTTCTTGCCCGGATGTCCCAGTTCTTCATGCAGTTGGATTCTTTTTCTTTTAGATGATTGTTAATTTTTTTCTAAACTGAGATGATGAGATGTGTGTTTTGAGTTTTTCATCACATCTAAAAAGGAGTATGTTTAAGTGCCTTTTAATCCTAAACTGAATATTAACCTGAATATTACAACTATCCAACTGATTCGTTTAGTCTTTGTCGTTCTTTATTATTCGATCACTTATTTCCTCATCTCTCTTTCTCCATGACTTCATCGTGTACACACTTGCTCTTCTAACTTTCTTAAAACCTTCTTAACTTTTTTACTTCCCCATACCTCCTTTCAAACTCCTAAACCTTCTCACTTCCTCCTAAACCTCATTACTTCCTTCCAAACTTCGAAACCTCATTACTTCCTCCTAAACCTCATTACTTCCTCCTAAACCTCATTACTTCCTTCTAAACCTCATTACTGACTTCCAAACTTCTAAACCTCATTACTTCCTCCTAAACCTCATTACTTCCTCCTAAACCTCATTACTTCCTTCTAAACCTCATTACTGACTTCCAAACTTCTAAACCTCATTACTTCCTCCTAAACCTCATTACTTCCTCCTAAACCTCATTACTTCCTTCTAAACCTCATTACTGACTTCCAAACTTCTAAACCTCATTACTTCCTCCTAAACCTAATTTCTTCCTTCTAAACCTCATTACTGACTTCCAAACTTCTAAACCTTATTACTTTCTCCTAAACCTCATTACTTTCTCCTAAACCTCATTACTTCCTTCTAAACCTCATTACTTCCTTCTAAACCTCATTACTTCCTTCTAAACCTCATTACTGACTTCCAAACTCACAAAAATTCTTCTAAACTCAGAAACTTGCTTAAGAACTTTTACATCCTTAAGTCCTTTCGAACGTCTTTAAACACCGTTATACTTCCTCCCAAACATCTTTACATCCTTCTAAACATTCTCACTTTCTACCAGCCTTCTTTAATTCCTTCTACACCTCCTTACCGTACCGTTTTTCTAAACCTCCTAATGTGCTTTTAAACATTCTTACATCCTTCTAAAATTCATCACTTCCTCACAAATTTCTTTACTTTCTTCTAAACTTCATTGTCTTTCCAAACTCACCAACTTCCTTCTAAACTTACGTCCTTACTTCCTTCTAAATGTCCTCCTCCGGACATCTTTTATCCTTACATTCTTTCAAGATTTTAAACTTTGGTACATCCCTCGAAAATGATGTCCTTCTTTCCAAACTTGTAAAATATTGTACTTTCTTCCAAACTTCCCTATTTTTTTTTTTTTTTTTCTTTTTTCCAAACCTTTAATGAAACCCAAAAAGGAAAGATTGTTCACCCTAAACTGAATGTTAACCTGAATATTACCTCCATTCTTGCTTAAATCCTGACTTCCTGCCAAACTTCAAACCTCCCCTACTTCCATGTAAACTTTCTTCTCTTCCACACTTCATTTTAAACCTAAAATACAAACCCAAAAAAAGGGAAAGTGTTTTTTTTTTTTTAGCACCTTTTCATCCCAATCTGAACATTAACCTAAATATTATGTCCATCCAAACAGATTCCTGCAGTGATACACACGTCACTACAATCCTCCACCCTGACCTCTATTCGTCCTTCTCTCACCTCCACTCCTCTTTCTCCACAAGACCTCATCCTGTTTGCGTCCGGTCTCCGACGTCTGGCTTAACGCCGTGCTCCCGTCAGCCACCGCAGAGCGACCTTCGTCTCTCAGAGCGAGATGTAAAGGTACAGACGCGACCTTAGGCCTGCGCCGTTTCGAGATCGGATGTTGACAAGATCCGGCAGCCAATCAGCACCTGCGCCTGCCGCGACACAGCGAGCGCCGACGGCCAATCGCAGGGGGAGCTGCCGTCGCTAATCTCTTAATGCTTTTCCAACTTCTCCAAGGTGACCGTTTCCATTCTGGGAACTTTAAAGTCATGTAGATGAAGCGAGCAAAATGGTGATTTATTTATTAGACACTCGTACTGTAGCATATATTCAAGTTTGGGGACGTAGCGGAAATTCAACAATCAGCAGAAATTATACAAACAAAAGTTTGTGCTTTTTAAAAATTTAGTTTAGTCCCAATTACTGTTTTAATAAGCTCCATTCTTCTGGGTAGATGTTCCACTACATTGAGCCACAAGGGTTTCTGTAAAGTCAAGTACTGATGTAGGTGAGGTGAGGAGGCCTGGTCAGTGTGAAGAATTTATCCAAAAAGTGTTCAATAGGGGTTAAAGTTCTATAACAGGCCACTGAAGAGCTTCTATCCACTTCCAACCCAAGGAAAGCAGATCTTCATGGAGCTGGCTTTGTGCACAGGGGGATTGTCATGCTGGAACAGATTTGGGTCTCCTAGTAAGTGAAGGGAAAGTTTTATGCTACAGCATCCAAAGACGTCCTGTACAATTGTGCGCCTCCAAGATTGTAGTAACAGTTTTGAAAAGAACCACATATAGTGTCCCAATACTTTTGGAATAGTACAATAATGGTTCACTATTTGCGCTAAGTTTTTTTCTACCCATCAACTGAAAAATGTGCCTACATTTATAATAATAATAAAACATTTTAAATGCTTAATGAATCCTCAGGATTTGATGATATAATTAGCGCCCCCTCCTGCACAGCAGTTTCCCACCAGTAAAGCATGAGCTATTATGATGATGATGATGATAATACGATGGAATAGAAAATCATGGGGGTGTACGTGGTGGGTATCAGCGCTCTGATGCTTATCTACAGAGAAACATTGTGATTAATGCGCTTTCATTTTCCTCTTCTCGTTTGAAACTTTATTTTTCTTCTTATCTGCAAAGCTCATCTGCAATTTCACTCCAGCATATTTACTCTCTGCTGAATAAATAAACCCGACAAACTCCGAGAACGAGGAACCGATTTCCTGTCATGTGTCCAGGATTAAAGTTGCTTAGTGTCTGGAATTACTCAACTTTCTTCCTTCCACACTTCCCTTTAAAATTCCTTCCTTTTAAACCTCCTTCCAAACTTCCCACTAAATTCTTTCCTCCAAAAATTTCCTCAAAACTTCCCTCCTTCTAACCAAACTTCTTTTTAAACGGCCTTCCTTACATTCTTCTAAACTTCCCAACTCTCATTCAAACCTCCTTCTAAACCAGACATGGGCAAACTACGGCCCGCCGAACATGACCAAATTCTATTAAAATAGTTCAGGGTAAAGATTGTTCAATTTACCTTTTCCCTGTAATGCCCACGTTTCCCATAAAGACGTCGCACTTCAGCTCCATTGACGTTGTTTGCGTGCAATACTCTCTTCTTCTCTTAAAAGAGATTAATCTGATACTCTATAAAAACTGCGACAGTTTCTGACAAACACCTCGCATCTATCCTGAGAATTGCACAACAAAACTTACTCCAGACTTTGATGAACTGGAGAAATAAGGAGTTCAATAACACTGTTCCTACTGAAACTGAACTTGAGTTTTTCTGCTGTGTTTATTTGCCAAATGTCTAATGTTATATATATATATATATATAGAGAGAGAGAGAGAGAGAGAGAGAGAGAGAGAACATAGAATATTTTAAAATCATGACAATGAAAAAATTTACAAAAAAAATGCTTATTTACCTACACAACATATGTAAGTACATAAAAGTCGTTCCAGGTAAAGAAAAGAAAAATGAAGTCACTGATTTAGGGCCCTGAGAGGTAATCTGGAGATTATATATATATATACAGTGAGGAAAATAAGTATTTGAACACCCTGCTATTTTGCAAGTTCTCCCACTTAGAAATCATGGAGGGGTCTGAAATTGTCATCGTAGGTGCATGTCCACTGTGAGAGACATAATCTAAAAAAAAAAATCCAGAAATCACAATGTATGATTTTTAAACTATTTATTTGTATGATACAGCTGCAAATAAGTATTTGAACACCTGAGAAAGTCAATGTTAATATTTGGTACAGGAGCCTTTGATTGCAATTACAGAGGTCAAACGTTTCCTGTAGTTTTTCACCAGGTTTGCACACACTGCAGGAGGGATTTTGGCCTACGATGACAATTTCAGACCCCTCCATGATTTCTAAGTGGGAGAACTTGCAAAATAGCAGGGTGTTCAAATACTTATTTACCTACACAACATATGTAAGTACATAAAAGTCGTTCCAGGTAAAGAAAAGAAAAATGAAGTCACTGATTTAGGGCCCTGAGAGGTAATCTGGATGGAGATATAGATGTAACCCTCTTCGCCGGTGTGCTCCCCCAATTGTCTCTGCGTTGTGTTTGAATGAAGGATGAACGAGGAGGACGCCACGATTGTTGAGTCAAACAGAGCAGCTTTCTTTAATTAGGCTTCTTTATCCAACTCAGTCACTTTCACAGCAAAACCAACACTGCAACAGCCTTTTCATGAAGGAAATAGAACTGGCTCATTACAATGTCCAACAAAGATACATACACACACATACATACCAAATTAGAGTTCAACTAAATATGGATGTGGCTACATGTAACAGACAAATGTTGGCTGTAGCCAAAATAAAAAGAACAACACATCACGACATTACATAAAATATGCTGCACCACATGGAACACAGAAAACATGCAAAAAAATAAAATATCTAAAACAATCCATCCAATATAATTTCACAAACATGTTATTAAACCCTTTGTTAAACAATATATTTCTTTGAATAACATGCATGGCTAATATAATTTGATAAATTTAACATATATTATTGAGAACATCGAAAATCCTCCTTACCTTTTCACAAAGGAAATAGAACTGGAGGGAAACAGCTCCACCCTTGCGAATAAAGGTTTAATCCACTAATAACAAAGAACACACAGCGCCCTCTAAAGGCAGGAAGAGCAAATTACACTATCCCCACATCTATATACAGTGGAACCCGGTTATGTCGATGTCCTAGGGGGTCGCCAAAAAGCATCGAGATAACCGATGATCGAGATAAACAAAAATCAAAATGGCGGCAGTATATTAACGTGCTTGAAATTTCTTTATGTACATGATGTGCGTTAATAAATGAGAACGTGCATGCACGTGTTTTTGGAGGGGTTTTTTACACAACAGCGTTGCCGCGATTTGTTTGATGAAGGCATGCTGTAAAAATGTACATACATGTTTGTTAACTGTGAGGAACCGTCGTTGTCGCTATTGTTTTTCCGCCACTTTTGCGAGTTCTTCTGCGGCTGCACAGCGCCGATCGACATAACTGACGTTAAATTTTTCCCCTTGTGCTCGAGATATCAGGGTTCGGCGACATAACCATTAAAAAAATGTTTAGACAAAGTGAGAATTTGGCGGTTCCACTTCAAAAACGTTGACTTAACAGGGTTGTCGAGTTAACCGAGGTTGAGATAAGTGGGTTCCACTGTGTATATATATATATATATATATATATATATATATATATATATATATATATATATATATATGTGTGTGTGTATGTATATGTATGACCCGGCCCCTCTGTCAAATTTTAGAACCCATTGTGGCCCGTGAGTCAAAAAGTTTGCCCATCCCTGTTCTAAACTCTCTTACTTCTAACCTCCTTTTTTTCAATCTTTTTTACTAATATTCCTTTCTTTGTTCATTCCAAACTTCCCTCTAAACTTCCTTTCTTCCCTCCTTCTTTCCCTTCTCACAAGCCTCCTTCTAAACCTTAATTCTCCCAAACTTCCTCTAAAATTCTTTTCTCCAATCTTTTTCTTAACTTTCTGCCTTCCTTCCAATCCTCCTTCCTTCTAAACTTCATTCCTTTCTCACAAGCCTCCTTTTAAACCTCCTCCCTTCAGTCCTTCCATCCAATTTTTTTTTTTACTGAACTTCATTTGTTTTTCTTTGTTTCCTTCCAAATGTCCAAAATTCCTTCTTTTCAAACGTTTTCATGTGGGGAAATAATAGCTTGAGCTGATGATAGTTTGAAGTTGTTTTGTGTATGGAATTACGCTTAACTTCCTTCCTCCCAAACTTTCCTTTAAACTTTCTCTTTCACAAATGCACTTTCCAAACCTTATTCCAACTGTCCTTCCTTCCAAACATCTATACTTCCTTTTTAAATTTCCTCTTTTCCAAATGTTTTCATGTGGAGAAATGATAGTTTCAGCTTGAATCTGGGGCTCATTTTAAAAGGCCACAATTTCCCAAATTCGGCATCAGCAGTAATTAAAACGAACACTGCGCTGATTCACGTTCGAACAGCGAAGCCAGCGGAGATCCACAGCAGATGATAATAACATCATCACATTATCGGTCTACAGCGTCTCATTTGTGTTTGAGTTACAGCAAAACTCCCCCAGAGTCTCATATCGCCGTCTCTTTATCCACCTTCATCCTCGTTTCTGTCACAGCTGTAATGAGGTGATTGGAGCTGCTTGTTATTGAGATGTAAGACTCGCTAAGTGCTTATGCTATGCCTAATGCTATGCTAATCCTTATTCTATAACCTTATGTTCCTTTCGGGTTGAAACCCGTTTACACCGTCCTGAAAATTCAAACATCTGCCTGAAGACACGTATAAAATTCATATGACTTGGTACTTTTTTCTAATAAAGAGACACAGATACACACAGAACATTGAAGGCAGAACCTCAGGAGGACAAATCCTATGAGTGGAAAGAGTGAAGATGTGTGAAGTGAGAGTTTTAAGACAGAAACCCATTCTGAGAACCCTTGAGGAACATTGCAGTACTCATAGAAACTTTTTTTTGTCTGTGAAAAATAGCACAAGGATTTGTTGAAATATGCACAACAGAGTTTTTGGGCCTCAGAGTGATTTATTTCGCTTATTTTTCCTGATTTTTTTGCTTCTCTTGATTTTTTTTGGGTTCTTTTTGTGATTTTTTTATTTTTTTTATTGGTTTTCTGGAATTGTATTAAAAAAAACTTGTTTATACTGTTTTATTTTTGGGGGGGGTTCTTTAATTATTGTGTTTGTTTATTTATTGGTTCTCTCGATGTTTTTTTTTGGTTCTTTACTGGGTTCTTTACTGCTTTTTTTCTCCTTTTTAGTTCTTTTCTTTCTTGTTGGTTCTCTTAGTGGCTTTTCTAATTTTATTATTTCTCTTGTTTTTTGGGTGGTTTTGGGGTGGGTTTTTGATTATTTTATTGCTTCTGTTGGTCTTTACTTTCTGGGTGTTTTACTGCTCTTCAATTTGTTCTCCTGGTGTTTTGTTTCATCTCTTTTTTCAATCTTTGGATATTTACTTAGCTTTCTTTAATCAGTTTTCTAGATGTGTTTTTTTCTTCATTTTCTGGCTTTTGTGGTCCTTTGGAGTTTTTCTTCTTGGTTCCTTTATTGGTTAGTTCTCTGGATTTTTCTTGGTTCTCTGTGTTTTATTCTCTTTTTCTTATTAGTTCTGTGGGTGTTTTAGTTTTGTTGCTTGTTTTTTTTTTGGTTCTTCACTTTGCACCACTCACGCTGTAGTCAATAGTATACATTTACAAGTAAAATTGTTCAACTTAAATAAGAAAGGCTTAAAACAGTTTAAGTGCTTTTGCGCTCTTCTTCTTCTTCTTCTTCTTCTTCTTCTTTCAGCTGCTCCCATTAGGGGTCTCCAGAGCGGATCATCCATTTCCATACCCCCTTGTCCTCTACATCTGCCTCTTTCACACCAACTACCTGCATGTCTTCCTTTACCACATCCATAAACCTCCTCCTTGGTCTTCCTCTTTTCCTCCTTCCTGGTGGCTCCATCCTCAGCATTCTTCTACCAATATGATTCATGTCCCTCCTCTGCACATGTCCAAACCATCTCAATCTCATCTCCCTCACCTTGTCACCAAAACATCCTACATGCGCTGTCCCTCTAATAAACTCATTTCTAATCCTGTCCATCGTCGTCACTCCCAACGAACATCTCAACATCTTCAGCTCTGCTACCTCCAGCTCCACCTCCTGTCTTTTACTCAATGCCACTGTCTCTAATCCATACAACATCGCAGGTCTCACCACAGTCCTATAAACTTTCCCTCTCACTCTCACAGATACTCTTCTATCACAAATCACTCCTGCTATCACTCTTCTCCACCCACTCCACCCTGCCTGCACTCTTTTCTTCACTTCTCTAACACACTCTCCATTACTTTGCACTGTTGACCCTAGGTACCTGAACTCCTCCACCTTCTCCACCTCTTCTCCGTGCAACCGCACCCCTCCACTGCCCTCCCTCTCATTCACACACATGTACTCTGTCTTACTCCTACTGACTTTCATTCCCCTTCTCTCCAGCGCATATCTCCACCTCTCCAGGCTCTTCTCCACCTGCTCACTACTCTCACCACAGTGCTTTTGTGCTCTAATTTGTATATATTATGAAGAAATAAAAAACAGGTAAAAGCCTGTAAGCTTAAAGCCACTGCACTTCAGGATCGAGATCTGATGAGAAAATAAGATTAAATACACTCGTTAATGAGACTCATTACAGGACACAGGTGCAGATCATGAGGGTTCTGGATTCGACTTCAGAAGAAAACAGAGAGTGTTTCGTTGCTTTTATGTTTATCTACAAAAATGTGTTTTACTCTTTAAAAAAAAATGTACATGTGTCATGCAAAGGAATATTTAAGCAAGAATTTTACACAATGAAAAACAAGGAGAACAAAAAATATTATATAATATAAAAAATATATGTTTTGGTATAAATGGGAACATTTCTGATGGATGGATTGATGTTTGCTCAAAACTAGCATGACAGCAAACATGCTAAAATACAAACTAGCATTACAGCGACTATGCTAAAATACAAACTAGCATGAGAGCGAACATGCTAAAATACAAACTAGTGTTACATGAAATATGCTGAAACACAAAATAGCATTATAGCGAACACAATAAAACACAAACTAGCGTTGCAGCAAACATGCTAAAACACAAACTAACATTACAATGAAGTTAAAATCAAATGAAAAAGATGTGAAAATATGATGTCTTAATTTTATCAGATATTATCTCAACATTTTTTCTCACACGACAACAAAAAGCGACACACTTGCTGAGCGCTTTATTCAATTCATGTGACTTAAATACATTAGCTAAAGCCGGCCTGTAGATGCTGCCGAGTCTCTGTTGGGGTTTCAGGATAATGGCTTTGGGTGCACAGATAAAACCGGCATTTAGTTCGACTCGTTCTCTTTCCCTCAGCTGGAAGATTAAAAAGAAGCCGTGGTTTATCTTACAGCCTGCTAGCGCTGTGTACCGATCTTAGCCAGTGTTTATCTCCAGTCTGGACCACGCTGCTTTTGCCCCCCACCCTAAAGACATCTAATCTCTGCCGAGCGATTCGCACGAGTTCATTAGGAGCACTTCCAGCTCGGGCAATTTAGCACCCGGGTTTCATGGAGCTGAAAATGGTGTTTTGCACGCCGCTAATTGGCTTCATTTTGCAATGCTAATTATCTACACACACACACACACACACACACGCATGCATTCAGACACAAAGAAACAAATATTGATGAATCCTACATCTCGCTAGACGCTCGCTCAATGCTATCAGTCAGATTAATTCGTTTACTTGGAAAGCTAATCTGTCAAAAGGAATCTCCAGATAGCGAGCAAAAGCAAACAAATCTGATTATGCAAATGTAGGACTAAGGGGGGGAAACAAAAAAAACAGCCCAGTCAGCATTTTCATCATGATTTGATATCTAAAATAATCTCATGAACACGGTAAACTTGTCTAATAAGACAAGTCTGTTTCTATTTGGTTTAAACAAAACATTCGGACTGAATTGGATTTTCTAAATGTGTGGATACACGCAGCGTGACTTCGCTAGTCTGGTGAATAGGATTATGCTATTAGTTCAATTCAATTACATTTTTATTTCTATAGCACTTTTTTTACAATTGACATTGTCTCAAAGCACTATTACAGAATGTAAGACGCGCAAACAAGCATTGCTGCGAACAGGCTAAAGCACAATTTAACATGGCAAAAAAAATGGCTAAAACACTACCTAGCATTAGAGCAAACAGGCGAAACACTACCCAGCATTACAGCAAACAGGATAAAACACACACTCTAGCAGTACAGCAAACAGGATAAAACACACACTCTAGCAGTATAGCAAACAGGCTAAAACACACACTAGCATTACAGCAAACAGGCTAAAACACACACTAGCAGTACAGCAAACATGGTAAAACACACAATAGCAGTACAGCAAACAGAGTAAAACACACACTAGCATTACAGCAAACAGGCTAAAACACACACTAGCATTACAGCAAACAGGCTAAAACACAAACTAGCATTACATCAAACAGGCATAAACAATTCAATTCGATACATTTTTATTTGTATTGCTATTTTAACAATGAACATTGTCTCAAAGCAGCTTTACACAGATAATGTGGTGATAAAAATTAATAACATGTCCTTTATAAGTGTAAGTTTGTCCCTAATGAACAAGCAGGTGGCGACTGCGGTGAAGGAAAACCTCCCCGAGATGGCGTAATGAAGAAATCTTGAGAGGAACCAGACTCAAGAGGAAACCTCATCCTAATCTGGGTTGCACCGAATGTCCATTTACTACAGATAAACTATATTAAGGTGTGCAGTGATGGTGATCAGATGCTAACTGTAGTCCTGAATCAGTGTAGCAGACTGTTGACATTAACTACAGTCCAAATTCAAATCCTCAGAGTTCCTGTTCTTACTCCGTAATTTCATGGATCCCCAAAGCGTTGAGGAGAAACCGTCCCCTGCTGTACAGAGTGGCCTTTAATTGAAGAGGACACTATGACACTATCCAGAGGCAGGCCAGGACGAAGTGGGCAAATCCAGAGAGGAAAGGGGCAGAAACACTGGTCACTGGACCCTTAAGAGAATGTTTAACTCGACTGAAAGAGAGAGAGAGAAAGAGAAGAGAGGTGACAGGAAGAGAAGGATATGGATTATTAAGTGTCCTTATTGTTGTATGAAAGTTAATATCACTGTGCAGTTTGAACAAGACTCGCTATGGCAACATAACTAAAAGGGAGAACCAGAAGGTAAAACAGACGAGGGATCTCTGGGATAAGAGACGTCACCACACCACCGTTAACAAACCTGAGTGAATGTGTAAGAGTGAGGGGACGACAGCATACAAATATCCCAGTTCACCAAACACTCGATATCCATGATCCCTCCAGATCTGCTGCTTTACCTAAGAAAAATCTACTGATAAAAGACTTGACTAAATAAATCTCTTTTTAGATTCGACTTGAACACTGAGACTGTGCCTGAGTCCCGAACACTGATTGGAAGGCTGTTCCATAACTGTGGGGTTAATAAGAGAAATATCTGCCCCCTGCTGGAGTCTTCATTATTTGGGGTACCAACAAATAGCCTGCACCTTTTGATCTAAGTAGGCGTGGAGGATCATACTGGTACAGAAGTTTACTCAGATACTGTGGCGTGAGAGCGTTAAGTGCTTTATACGTCAGTAGTAGTATTTTATAATCAATGCGAGATGTAATTGGGAGCAGTGTAGATGATTAAAACAGGGGTGATGTACTCATATTTTCTAGATCTAATAGCGCTCTTGCTGCTGCATTCTGGACTAACTGAAGCTTATTTATGCACTTACTCCAACACCCAGACGTTAAAGCATTACAGTAGTCTAATCTAGATGTTACAAAAGGATGAACTAGTTTTTCTGCATCCTACAACAACTTAATATTTCTAATTTCAGCAATATTTCTAAGGTGAAAGAAGACGATTCTGGTAATATTATTCACATGAGCCTCGAAGGAAAAACTAGGGTCAATAATCACATCAAGGTCTTTAACTGCTGTACACACTGGGACAGAAACACCATCCAGAGATGCTACGGAATTTGAAAGTTTACTTCTAGCTGCATGTGGTCCTAGTAAAAGTACTTCCGTCTTATCCGAGTTGAGCAGAAGGAAGTTATTAAGCATCCAATGTCTAATGTCCTTTACACACTCCTCAACATTGTTAATCTGATCTCTCTCATCTGGCTTGCTGAAATATACAACTGTGAGTAATCAGCATAGCAATCGAAGCGAATATTATATTTATGTATAATTTCACCCAGAGGCAGCAAATATAAAGAGAAAAGCAGTGGGCCTAAGACAGATCCTTGCGGAACACCAAAATTTAACTCTGAGAGTGTGATAGCGATCAGTCAAATAAGCCAGCAGCCACGAGAGAACTGTTCCCCCTTTATTTCAACAACATTCTCTAGTCTAGCAAGCATGATAGTATGGTCAATTGTGTCAAAGACCACATTAAAGTCTAGCAAAACAAGTAAAGAGACAAAACCCTGATCAGAGGTCAATAACAGGTCATTTAGCACTTTAACTAGTGCCGTCTCTGTGCCATGATGAGGCCCAAAGCCTGACTAACACTACCTAGCATTACAGCAAACAGGTTAAAACACACACTAGCATTACAGTGAACAGTCTAAAACACACACTAGCTCTAGCATTACAGCCAACAGGCTAAAACACACACTAGCATTACAGCTTCTTCTTCTTCTTCTTCTTTTTCTTTCGGCTGCTCCCATTAGGGGTCGCCACAGCGGATCATCCGTCTCCATACCACCCTGTCCTCTATATCTGCCTCTTTTACACCAACTACCTGCATGTCTTCCCTCACCACATCCATGAACCTCCTCCTTGGCCTTCCTCTTTTCCTCCTACCTGGTGGCTCCATCTTCAGCATTTTTCTACCAATATAATTCATGTCCCTTCTCTGCACATGTCCAAACCATCTCAATCTCGCCTCCCTCACCTTGTCACCACAACATCCTACATGTGCTGTCCCTCTAATAAACTCATTTCTAATCTTGTCCATCCTCGTCACTCCCAACGAAAACCTCAACATCTTCAGCTCTGCTACCTCCAGCTCCACCTCCTGTCTTTTACTCAATGCCACTGTCTCTAATCCATACAACATCGCAGGTCTCACCACAGTCCTATAAACTTTCCCTTTCATTCTTGCAGATACTCTTCTATCACAAATCACTCCTGTCACTCTTCTCCACCCACTCCACCCTGCCTGCACTCTTTTCTTTACTTCCCTAACACACTCTCCATTACTTTGCACTGTTGACCCCAGGTACCTGAACTCCTCCACCTTCTTCACCTTTTCACCCTGCAACCGCATCACTCCACTGCCCTCCCTCTCATTCACACACATGTACTCTGTCTTACTCCTACTGACTTTCATTCCCCTTCTCTCAAGCGCATATCTCCACCTCTCCAGGCTCTTCTCAACCTGCTCTCTACTCTCACCACAAATCACAATATCATCTGCAAACATCATAGTCCAGGGAGACTCCTGTCTGACCTCGTCCGTCAACCTGTCCATCACCACTGCAAACAGGAAAGGGCTCAGGGCCGATCCTTGATGTAGTCCAACCTTCACCCTGAACCAGTCTGTCGTACCTACTGCACACTTTACTGCCGTCACACTGTCCTCATACATGTCCTGCACCACCCTCAAATACTTCTCTGACACACCTGACTTCCTCATACAATACCACAACTCCTCTCTCGGCACCCTGTCGTACGCTTTCTCTAAATCCACAAATACACAATGCAGCTCCTTCTGTCCTTCTCTATACTTCTCCATCAACATCCTCAAAGCAAATAAGGCATCTGTGGTGCTCTTCCTCGGCATGAAACCATACTGTTGCTCACAGATGGTCACCTCTTCTCTCAGCCTGGCTTCCACTACTCTTTCCCATAACTTCATGGTGTGACTGATCAACTTAATTCCCCTGTAGTTACTGCAGGTTTGCACATCTCCCTTATGCTTAAAGATCGGTACCAGCACACTCCTTCTCCATTCCTCAGGCATCCTCTCCCCTTCCAGAATCCTGTTAAACAATCTGGTTAAAAACTCCACTGCCATCTCTCCTAAACATCTCCACGCTTCTACCGGTATGTCATCTGGTCCAACCGACTTTCCATTCTTCATCCTCTTAATCGCTGCTCTCACTTCCTCCTTACTAATCCTATCTACATCCTGCTTCACCAACTCCACATCCTCCAACCTTCTCTCTCTCTGATTTTCCTCATTCATCAGCTGCTCAAAATACTCCCTCCATCTTCTCAACACACTCTCCTCACTAGTCAACACATTTCCCTCTCCATCCTTTATTGCTCTAACTTGCAGTACATCCTTCCCAGCTCGGTCCCTCTGCTTGGCCAATCGGTATAAATCCTTTTCTCCTTCCTTAGTGTCCAACCTCTTATACAGTTCCTCATATGCCTTTTCCTTGGCTTTCGCCACATCCCTTTTAACCTGCTGCCGCATCTCCTTGTACTCCTGCCTACTTTTCTCATCACTCTGTCGATCCCACTTCTGTTTTGCCAATCTCTTTCCCCTAATGCTCTCCTGCACTTCCTCATTCCACCACCACGTCTCCTTGTCTTGCTTTCTATTTCCAGATGTCACACCAAGTACTTTTCTAGCTGCCTCCCTCATCACTCCTGCGGTAGTTGCCCAATCATCCGGCACCTCTTCACCACCACCAAGCCCCTGTCTGACCTCTTCCCTGAACCTCACACTACACTCTTCCTCCTTCAGTTTCCACCATCTTATTCTTCTTTCAAACCTTACTTTCCTCCTCTTCTTCTTCGCCTCCAAAACCATCCTACAGACCACCATTCGATGCTGTCTAGCTACACTGTCCCCCGCCAACACCTTACAGTCTCCAATCTCCTTCAGGTTGCATCTCCTACACAGAAGATAATCCACCTGTGTGCACCTTCCTCCACTCTTATATGTCACCCTATGATCCTCCTTCTTCTTAAAATACGTGTTCACCACTGCCATTTCCATCCTTTTAGCAAAATCTACCACCATCTGCCCTTCCACATTCCTCTCCTTAAAACCATACCTACCCATCACCTCCTCATCACCTCTGTTCCCTTCACCTACATGCCCATTAAAGTCTGCCCCAATCACCAATCGTTCTTTCCTAGGTACACCATCTACCACTTCATCTAATTCACTCCAGAATCTTTCCTTCTCCTCCATCTCACAGCCAACTTGTGGAGCATAGGCACTGATGACATTTATCATCATCCCTTCAACTTCCACCTTCACGATCATCACCCTATCAGAAACTCTCTTCACCTCCACTACACTCTTACTGTACTCTTCCTTCAGAATCACCCCTACACCATTTCTCTTCCCATCCACACCATGATAAAACAGTTTAAACCCACCTCCAATGTTCCTGGCCTTACTCCCTTTCCACTTGGTCTCCTGAACACACAACACATCTACCTTTCTCCTCTCCATCATATCAGCTATCTCTCTCCCTTTACCCGTCATAGTACCAACATTTAAAGTACCAACCCGAACCTCTACTCTCCTACACTGCTCCTTTTCCTGCCGTCTCTGTAGACGCCTTCCTCCTCTCCTTCTCCTCCTTCGGCCAACAGTAGCCCAATTTCCACCGGTACCCTGTCGGCTAACGATACCTGTGGCGGTCGTTGTTAACCCGGGCCTCGACCGATCCGGTATGAAATTCTCATTTGTGATCCGCATATTTGATTTGGCACATGTTTTACGCTGGATGCCCTTCCTAACGCAACCCTCCCCATTTACCCGGGCTTGGGACCGGCACTAAGAGTACACTGGCTTGTGCCCCCCTAATGGCTGGGTTACACACTAGCATTACAGCGAACAGGCTAAAACACACACTAGCATTACAGCGAACAGGGTAAAACACACACTAGCATTACAGCAAACAGGCTAAAACACACACCAGCATTACAACGAACAGGCTAAAACACACACTAGCATTACAGCGAACAGGGTAAAACACACACTAGCATTACAGCAAACAGGGTAAAACACACACTAGCGTTTACAGCGAACAGGCTAAAACAGTCCCTAGCATTACAGCAAACAGGGAAAAACACACACTAGCGCTTACAGCAAACAGGCTAAAACACACACTAGCGCTTACAGCAAACAGGCTAAAACACACACTAGCGTTACAATAAACAGGGTCAAACACACACTAGCATTACAGCAAACAGGCTAAAACACACACTAGCGTTACAATAAACAGGCTAAAACACACACTAGCGTTACAGGGATCAGGATAAAACACACACTAGCGTTACAGCAAACAGGCTAAAACACACACAAGCATTACAGCAAACAGGTTAAAACACAGACTAGCATTACAGCGAACAGTCTAAAACACACACTAGCACTAGCATTACAGCAAACAGGCTAAAACACACACTAGCGTTACAATAAACAGGCTAAAACACACACTAGCGTTACAGGGAACAGGATTAAACACACACTAGCATTACAGCAAACAGGCTAAAACACACACCAGCATTACAGCGAACAGGGTAAAACACACACTAGCGCTTACAGCAAACAGGCTAAAACACACACTAGCGTTACAATAAACAGGCTAAAACACACACTAGCGTTACAGGGAACAGGATAAAACACACACTAGCATTACAGCAAACAGGCTAAAACACACACAAGCATTACAGTGAACAGTCTAAAACACACACACTAGCACTAGCATTACAGCGAACAGGTTAAAACACACACTAGCATTACAGCAAACAGGCTAAAACACACACTAGCATTACAGCGAACAGGCTAAAACACACACTAGCACTAGCATTACAGCGAACAGGTTAAAACACACACTAGCATTACAGCGAACAGGCTAAAACACACACCAGCATTACAGCGAACAGGGTAAAACACATTAGCGTTTACAGGGAACAGGCTAAAACACACACTAGCGTTTACAGCAAACAGGCTAAAACAGTACCTAGCATTACAGCAAACAGGGTAAAACACACACTAGCATTACAGCAAACAGGCTAAAACACACACTAGCGTTACAATAAACAGGGTAAAACACACACTAGCATTACAGCAAACAGGCTAAAACACACACTAGCGTTACAATAAACAGGCTAAAACACACACAAGCATTACAGCAAACAGGCTAAAACACACACAAGCATTACAGCAAACAGGTTAAAACACAGACTAGCATTACAGCGAACAGTCTAAAACACACACTAGCACTAGCATTACAGCGAACAGGTTAAAACACACTAGCATTACAGCGAACAGGTTAAAACACACACTAGCACTAGCATTACAGCGAACAGGTTAAAACACACACTAGCATTACAGCGAACAGGTTAAAACACACACCACTGTAATGCTGAACAGGTAAAACACACACCAGCATTACAACAAACAGGCTAAAACACACACTAGCACTAGCATTACAGCAAACAGGTTAAAACACAGACTAGCATTACAGCGAACAGGGTAAAACACACACCAGCATTACAGCGAAAAGGCTAAAACACACACTAGCGCTTACAGCGAACAGGTTAAAACACACACTAGCATTACAACGAACAGGGTAAAACACACACCAGCATTACAGCGAAAAGGCTAAAACACACACTAGTGCTTACAGCAAACAGGCTAAAACACACACTAGCGTTTACAGCGAACAGGCTAAAACAGTACCTAGCATTACAGCCAACAGGGTAAAACACACACTAGCGCTTACAGTGAAAAGGCTAAAACACACACTAGCGTTTACAGCGAACAGGCTAAAACAGTACCTAGCATTACAGCAAACAGGGTAAAACACACACTAGCGCTTACAGCAAACAGGCTAAAACACACACTAGCATTACAGCCAACAGTCTAAAACACACACTAGCATTACAGCGAACATGCTTAAACAGTACCTAGCATTACAGCGAACAGGGTAAAACACACACTATAGCATTACAGTGAACCAAGGCCTTAATAATTGACAGTGGGCGACCTGCATTGTTGCTGATACCCGGTTCATTGGTGCCACCGTTCCTTCCTGCAGAAATGCAGAACTCCACAGGTTTCTCACCGAATCGAGCGCTCGAGTCTCTAATAGAGTTGCCGCCTTTCACCCAGACCCTCTTCAGACTCCTGCTGCCATTTTGCTGCCTTTCCCCCCCCCCATGGATAGAGTTCTCCAGCTGGAGCTTCTCATCTCTCACCCCAACATGACCAAATTACACTCTTCTACGCCAAATAAGAGCCCTCTCTCTCTTTCTCTCCTATTCCTTGACGAAAAAACTATTAACAAAAAAAAAGGAATTTTTGCAATGCAAAAAAAAAAATTAAATAAAACAACGAATATATGAGTGAGTATATTCATATCTTGCGGGTTTGCTCCCGCTGATGCAAGACTCCCTCGTTCAGCACTTACGCTCTTCCTCGAGAGAGTACTTTAAAAACTTTTGCAATTAACTTATTTAATGCAAATTAGCACCCAGCAAAAAACTAGCGCTCTAGCATTCGTAATAAAACAGATTTTCGAACAGCTCCAACAGCGTCATGCTATAATAAGCACTTTTCTGTGTGCATGTTTTGAGCACTTTTCTGGCCGCTGTATCGCTGTACGCATTTCCACTGTAGAAAAAATATCAAGTGATGATTTAAGTGCAATGATGGATTTTAGATGCAGAAAAAAATACAGACTAAATAAATCTTCACCAAGAGGTGGCGCTGTATAACAGCGGAGACGGATTTAAATGAGACGTTTCATCCTGTCATTTTCTCATCCCTTATTTTTGAGAGCATGAAAACGTGATCTGAGAAGTAAAGAAAGGAGGGCAAAATGGGTGGAGACCAAAAAATAGAAAGGAAAGAGAGAGTTGAGAGCGCTTGAGAGAAAGAGCGGGAACAGAAGGACAGAGAAAGAAGATAGATGAGGAAAAGAGTGAAAGCGACTGAGGGAATAGGGGAAAAATGAAGGAAGAAAAGGAGGGAGGGAGATGACTGAAAAAATAGATGAGGGGAAAAAAGGATAAAGAAAGAGAAGAGAGATGAGAGGAAGAGAGAAAGAGTTGAGAATGATTGAGAGAGAGACGGAATAGAGGGACAGACAGAGGAGAGAGATAAGGGGAAACAAGAGAAAGAATCAAAGTGACTGACGGAAAAGAGAAGGAAGGAATGAAATAGGGGAGATGACAGTGAAAAAAGAGATGAGGAAGGGAGGAGTTGACGTAGAGAGAAAAGTGAGATGAGAGGAAAAGAGAAAGAGAGAGAAATGAGAGTGAGAGGGGGAGGAAACAGGGACAGACAGGAGAGAAATGATGGAATGAGTAAAGGAGTTAGAGAGAAATGAAAAAAATGAGGGAAGAGATGGGGAGTGTGAGAGAAAAGACACTGAGATGAGGGAGAGATGAAAGAGAGAGATGAGAGGAAATAGAGTAAAAAAGTTGAGAGAGAGATATAGAGAAAGAGATGAGAAAGAGAGGAAACAGATAAAGAGAGTTAGAGAGAGAGATAAAAAGAAAAGAAAAGAGGGATGAGAGGGACGAGCGAGATGAGAGAGAGAGAGATGTGAGAAATGAGTGAGACAGATGGTGAGACGAAAGCCCCAGTGAAGATGTGAAGGGGAAAATCACAGCTCAGGTGTGTAATCTCCGGGGACGGCTCGGGGCTGACTGTAGGGCATGAGAGCGGCGCTCGGGCTGAACAGCAGGGGAAGTGTGTAACCTTCTGCTCACTGATTGGAGAGGGATTATGGAGGAACTCGCACACTCGGAAGAAACCATTAGTGTGATGCAGGACGGGATCCGTGATTACTGTCCAAGTAATATTGCAGAGGGGATTTGAGCTCGGGCTCTGTGACGTTCCCTTTGCTTCCTTTCTTCACCTGAACATCTGAACATATAAAACAACACTGCTAAATTAAACAGTTTTTGATATACACACTGATCAGGCATAACATTATGACAACCTGTCGATCATCAACAGCATGAACTTCTTCAGCAGGTTTGAGCTACAGGAGCTCGTCTGTTGGATCGGACCACACGGACCAGCCTTCGCTCCCCACGTGCATCAATAAGCCTCGGCCGCCCGTGACCCTGTCACCATAGACCGGGAACATCCCACAAGAACTGCAGTTATGGAGATGCTCTGACCCAGTCGTCTAGACGTCACAATTTGGCCCTCGTCAAACTCAAAACTCGCCCATTTTCCCTGCTTCTCACTCGTCAACTTTAGGACAAAAATTTCACTTGCTGCCTAATAAATCCCACCTACTAACAGGTGCCATGATGAAGAGATAATCAGTGTTTTATAAGTATTTAACAAGTACAGGTAGTCGTCGACTTACGACCTATGCAACTTACGACCATTCGACTTTACGACCACAATCACTAGCCGCGGCATACGTTATTTTTTTTACCAGCTTCCGGCATCATTTCACATTACTGTACATATAGCCTACTCTACTTGCGACCAAATCGTGTTACGACCAGTCTGTCGGTCCCAATCGTGGTCGTAAGTCGATGACTACCTGTAACAGGGGTTCAATTTACGTAAATTTTCAATCAATGGCAAAATTGCAGAAAATATTTTAGGTTTCGCGAGGCAGGTAAACTTGGCCGCGTGGACTCCGCCCTCCACTTGTTACCTCGTCCGCGCATCCAAATATATACTGTATAGTTTATACAGTACGGTACTGTAAATTGCTTCATTTTGCAAATTTATGTACCGTAATTTGTAAAATTATTACCAAATTACAGTATACTACCCCCTGCTAATCAGCATTCTTTAAGACTTCTGGATAGGCCATATGGTAAAGTCTGTAGCAATAATTCCAAAATATGGTGCCTTTGAACAACAATAATTAAATATCACTTAAAATATAATAAATACTTTACAAGAAAAATGGTGTAAAAATTGCAGGGACTTCAACGTACCGACTTCTGCGCCGTTTCTGGCTGCTCTTTTAGTTGATTCTCAGACCTTTTTCATCTCAGACAAATTAGACAAAGGAAGTTTGAATGCGCTGATATCTGGTAGTTCATCACTCGGGTCATCATCAGTGCTGTTCTGTTTTTGCTGAATTTTTGGAGAATCATGACCGGTTGCTGCTTTTGGACCTCATGATTTTTAAAACTTCAGGCTGCACAGTGAAAATAATAAATGAGCACACATCAACTTGTGGCTTGTTTTTTTTTTTTATATATTGTGTTTGGTCAGATAAACAGGGCAATAATAATAATAATAATAATAATAAAAAAAACCGAAATAAATTACTCGACAGCAAGTTCTTACTAGATGCTAACATTCTGGTAAATAAGCTAGAATACCTCTTAGCGCTATAGCAAGAAAATGCTACATAATTAAACCGTCCATTTTCTCTCGCTTGACAAGAAAGACAAAAAGCTGTGACATATTTAAATATTGAAGAGAAAATTCTAAATGCTCATTACTTTACTGTTTGTGTAAAGAAAGGATTTAAGTGTCAACATAAACGTATTGATTCAGACGCAGCTTTTTGTTTATGCTAATAGCCGGAATTGATTTGCTGGAATATTAGCTGGAACTTTTCTTCTAACTGCCTCAAGTAGATCCATCACACACACATCTTTAAAAGTACAAACGTGTCACCCCGGTATTATCCTCACAGCTAATTGCTAGCACATCCTGACGCTGCTCTGGGAAAGGTTAAAGAGCTGTACACACTACATGGCGTGTTTATGGAATCCCTCATTATATCATTTCAAACCCGACGCTTATTGCCATAATATTGTCACATGCTTCGGCGCGTTTGGGAGAGCCGGAGCGAGCAAACAAGACCTTCTTCATTAAATAAAGACAAGTGCTTTCTTTATCATGCCCAGGTTTTGAGTGGACGGGAGATGTGAAGTGCTGATCCCTCGAACATGCGGTTAGTGAAGACTTTAAAAAGTCAAGCTTGAGTTATTCGGAAGCCGTGGGCGCTAACATGATAAACGCTGCTGTGTAAAGAGAAATGAGATGATATACGTATATAATGCATAGTCTTAACATAGCAATACATCTTGCATGTCATTTTCTTATATGAAAATAAACCACAACTCGGATGACATATTCCGCTATCAGATACAAAGACTTGTGTAATAAGTTAATATCGGCTTGCTAGCCGTTAATCAAACTGCAGGCTAATTTATTGATTTGTACAAACATTTACTCAAGATAATAATATCTTGAGAGACTTCTGGGTAGGGAACTGTTATCACATTGGACTTCAGATCAAAAGGTTAGGAGTTCATATCCCAGGACTGCCAAGCTGCCTCTGTGCATGTACGATGTTGTATCAAAAAGCATTGAGACTAATGATACTAACTGATGCTATTCTGACCATGTGCTAACATGTCTGCAAACGTCTGGAAGGGAAACGCTGCCGTTGCCATTGAAAGATCAGAAAATTTGGATAGTTTCAATATTGCGGCTTTTGGTCTGTTCATTTTCCGAGTTGTACAAAACATATAGAAAGAAGCGATAAGACTGAGATCGCAGATCGAGCATGTAACACTGTAAAACTTCACATTTTACAAACAGCTGCAGCTCACAGATGCTGAATACGCCAACACTCGAATTCATAGAAGTCGGTTTCATCCATCTGGAGATAGGGATCTTTGTAAACAAGACGCATGACAGCGCGGAGAACGGTAGCGGCCCTTTAGAAGAGCGTCACATCCAGAGACGGGCGTTTCACGCATGGCTGCTTTGAGCTACGCTACAAGACGGACGAGAAAGCAGGACGCCTGACTGATAGGCCAAGACGGAAAGATTAAGTGTTATAGACAGCAGATGGGAGTAGAAGAGATGAGAAGACACCTTGCCGCTGGAGGAGAGTTCCTCCTGCTGGTCGTATTTGTCAAAGTCAAACGCAGTGGTGTGTAATCGATTCGCACGAAGCAAGGACAAACGGCCCGAGCGTCCCACCCAGAGACACCCGTCTGAGAGAGACAAAGAGGGACAAAAGCGCACAGTCTGAGGTTTGACAGAAATGCCGGCAAGCAGCTTTTACACAAACACAGCCGTGCTTTGCTGGGAGGGAAGATGAGCTGGATACCTGCTGCCTCTCAGAGAAAAAGGTCAAACAAAACCGTCTTAAAGATGAAAGGAAAGGAGAAGAAAGAATTTTAGGAGATAAGACAACACAGACAGGCTAAAAACAGGGTCTGGTAAATTCCTATTCCTCTCGCTTAGCACCTAGCATGTATTATCAGGTTACTACTAATAGAAGGTATGGACTCTGTGTCTTAGTACCAGTGAAATGCTTTGACCTTGGCTGTCTATCTTATCAGTCCCAGTGACGGAGATGTGGCCTGTGTCTATACTAGTTTTAGTGAAAGAGGTTTGGTAGTACCTTTTAATCTGTAAAAGGATTTGTGGTCTTTCTGTTTATAAATCCCAATGACGAAATTGTGGCTTTTAAGGAGGTGTGGCCTCTGAGCTTTTCAGTCCCAGTGAAGGAGGTGTGGCCTTTGAGCTCTTTATTCTGAGTGAAGGAGATGTGATCCCTGGGCTTTTCATTCTTTTTTCATGGCTCTTTTAGTGCCAGTCCCAAGCCTGGATAAATGAGGAGGTTTGCGTTAGGAAGGGGATTCAGCGTAAAACATGTGCCAAATAAAATATGGGGATCATGAACCAGAATTTCATACCGGACGGGTCAAGGCGCGGGTTACTAAAATGGGGAGTAAGGCCAGGAACATTGGAGGGGGGATTAAACTGTTCTATCATGGTGTTGCTGAAAAGAGAAATGGTTTAGGGGTGATCCTGAAGGAAGAGTACAGTCAGAGTGTAGTGGAGGCGAAGAGAGTTTCTGATGAACGTGAAGCTGGAATTTGAAGGGGTGATGATAAATGTCATCAGTGCTTATGGTCCATAACTGGGCTGTGAGATGAAGGAGAAAGAAAAATGTATAGTGTGATGTATAAAAGTGGAGGAAGGTGCACACAGGTGGACTATGTTCTATGTTGGAGATGCAACCTGAAGGAGATTGGAGAGTGTTGGTGGGGGACAGTGTAGCTGAACAGCATCGGATGGTGGTCTGTAGGATGGTTTTGGAGGTGAAGAAGAGGAGGAGGAGAGTGAGGACTGAAAATGAATAAGATGGTGGAAACTGAAGGATGAGATTCATATGTCTACCTATGCTATGTGACTTGACATCTACTGTTCCACTTACAGGCTTTATATTAGTCCTATATGAGTGTGATTTTCCACCTAGGCAGCTCTAGATCTTATACAGTCCAGTGTTACACATTATTTCACTTTCAAGCTGTACGAGAGCCCCAACCAAACGACTAAATGTATATGTAGATATTTTCAACAGCTTTAATACTATACACATGGCAAAAAAATCCCTTTAAACCTATTTTAATACAGTATGTGAAGAATTTCCATGCGGCCACTTGTGCAGTAATACCACTTCGCATCTCTTAGCGGCTGCAAATCAACACCCACGAAGCGCAGAGTGAGTGCTCTGACATTTTCAACGCGTTCCCTTTGGCCCCCGTATTCTCCCAACTATCATTTTAATGCCATTTTGAACAGTAAGAGCAAATTAAACAAATAGCACCCACCGCACTGTGTCCCCACTCAGCAGCGCAATTACAGGGACAAGGCAAGGAAAAAAAGAATGGCGACATACAGAAATAACGTTTGGAAGGAAGCGTTATTGTATGCGGTAATATTTAGGAAAAAAATGATTTTGACGCATTTTAGCTTACGTTCGTATTGTACACAGGAAGTAGAGGGACGGCTAATGGACGATAATGACGGAAAGATGGATTAATGGAAGTCATTTGACCCTGAATTGGAAATATCTTTCCATATTTGCAGAAAAGAGTGAGCTAAGTGAACAAATGTAAGTCTCCCTTTTTTTTTTCTGCAGTCACTTTTTTCTTTATCCTGGTCTGGTTTGCATTTACTCCAGTGCCTGTCTTAGGAAACACCATGTGTAGGGCAGTAATACTACCATGGATGGTCTCTGGTCCATCTTGGGGCAGTATACACACCAGTGGTGTGCCGTCAGGGCCAGCAAAGCCTTCTTTCCTGGCCTAAACACTATCAGAAGCACTGACCTACATTTACAACCAAAACTCTAATATTTGTTCCATAAAATTTATTAATTTATTCTCAACAGTTTCTCTTCATTTCTTAGTTTTTCTCTTGGCTGCACTGTTTCCAGTATCTGTATATGGATGTGTCACGGGGTAGTTAGCTGGCTGGCCCAGAATAGCATCAGCATTTTCCGTCCTCTGATTGGTCAGGGAAACTGTTACAGCCAAGTTCAACACGTCTTTAGCACTCTGCACACATTAATACACCTAAGTTAGACTTTTTTATGCCCACAATGGCTTACGGAGGAAGAAAAATTTATTTGTTTTTGGACATACTTAGAAATCCATTTTCATTGCAGACTTTTCCAGAAAAGCTAAAAATTTTTAGGAGACAAGCTAGCTAGCTTGTCTCAGCCCAGGAAAGGGTTTGTTCGCCACTTCCAGACCAGTGCCTACAAGCAGTACCACGTTGTTTCTTTAATCGCGACGTAATAGTGGTTGTATTAAGAGGTGGATTAAGTCAGGTAAGTGCCCACTGAAGGCCCAGATACCAAATGCACAGCCCGCCACTGATACTCGCATATACAAACACCTATACACATTCACACATTGGGGTTTTAGAGCAGCACCATTTTTAGGCAAAGGCAAACTAGGTGGTCGCCTAGGGCACAACCAGCTGGGGGAGGGTTTAGTGAGCGCCCCCTGCCCTGCCCCTGCCCTCACTCATTTAAATTATTTACCTGTTTTCCTGCTGAAGTTTAATATAGGAGGTAGTATCAAGTTGTAAGTGTACAAATGTGCTATTCTGATCACATCTGCAAAAATTTATCATAAGCAGAAAGTTAGAACAAAGAGCAAATGGGAATTTCTGCATAAAACTGGGCAAATTTGCCACAGAGATTTGATGCGACATACATTTGACATACGCCGATTCTGCAATGAGTCTGTGTTTTGAGCGACAAGAGATCAAGAAGGCCTTCAACAAACTCAAACCCAGAAAAGTTTGAATCCGTTTGGCAACTCGTGCATGATGATAGTTGGAAAACAATACACTTCGCCCTCTTCCTGATGATCAATATCCAGTTCAAAGAAGACTTGGGGAATGCAGGGGGCACTGTATTGTTGTGCAAGGGGACTATATTCAAAGTGATTTTGTGTAAACGTATATAAATAATGTACTTTCTTATAAACAGAGCGAGTTTTGATTGCAATTTTGCACTGATTATTTAATGTGTTTAATTTTTTTCATGGAAAAAAACCACTTTCATTGATTTGTATGGTGTCGGGGGGTGGGGGGTTTATTGTGGTTGGAGGGCGGAGCCATTGGGGGGTAACAAAAGTAATTTTACTTAGGTTAACAAAAAGGCTAGAAACTTTAGAGACTCTAATCCCCTGCTATCAAGTTATTGTCATTTCGTCGAATTGTTTTCTTAGTGTTTTTCCTCACAACATTTTCGCATCCCCCACACTGCTGGGACTGATCTGTAGCCCTCATCATCCACAATCGAAATTCCAACCTCGCAGTCGAACTTTTAATCCTCTGCAGTTCGTGCTCTGGAGCGTGTTAGCATTCCTGGCCGACCCGTGTTTGTTTGAGGAGTTGCGGAGGTGTAAACAGAGCGTCTCTAAATTGCACTTATCCATCTCAAACACTAGAGGAGTGCAGAGAGGATTATCGGAATCCCTCCCCAAGTAGAAATCGATAGACGCCGTGAGGACGAGGGAGGGGCGAGACGAGAGGGAAAGCCCGAGCGAGTGAGCAGAATCGAGAAGTGTGAAATACGCCGTGGCCCCGGCCTGCCGAACCGAGCCGCTTATCCACCCCTTTGGTGTTTGCGATGTTTTCCGTCTGTTAGCACGCTTTAATCCCTACATCCCTCACCATAATGCTGCTGTTTACTCGCTTCTGTCTGAGCACAAGGACAAATAAACATTTTAAACCAGAGATAGCACAAAAAAACAGCAGAAGAGCTACCGATGGGGGAAAAGAGAGCAGAGGATTTTGGGACTTTCCACAATTTTTTCTCACCATCCCGAAGAAGCTGTGCTGTGATTGCGGAGAGCAGCATGTGAAATACTCTCCTGCTGCTGACGCCAATTAGACCCTGACAGGGGAAATCAGAGTGTGATTGCAGAGCAGCGCTCCTTTCCTGTGAACTCATGCTTCAAATACCCGAGCGCCGAAAATCTCCTTTTTACTGCTTGCCGGACCAAAAAAAAAAAAAAAGATGCAGGATGCAGGAACGTTTAGCTTCCATAATGGGTTTTTTATAGCAGTGCCACATCGATGTACTAAAGTGGGCAGGTGACTCAAAGGCTCTGTGTTAACAAACTGGCCCTTGAGCAAGGCCCTTAACCCTCGCTTTGTTTCAGGTCACTGTATCAATGCTGACCCTGTGCTTTCTGAAAAGCTATGGATTGCGAAAAACGAATTTGTGCCAATGTACATGTAACTTGTCAAGTGTGACTTGGATATTTAAATCCTGTTTAGCCAAATGATTTAATCTTCATTATTAAGTATTATTATGTCCACACTAAAATGTTTTTGTTTGAAAACGCATCATTTTCAACGAAAAAGGAAGGTTTTTTAGAACGCTCTTCAACGTGAAAAAATTGTAAACAACATTTTCATGTCTGGACTGTGAAAGTGGAGGCTTTCAAAAAGAGGTAGAGGGGCCCTAGTCCATTTTCTGACTTTTGCCAACAAGCATTAGTGTTTCGAAGCCAGTAAAGGATCCATATCAGTGGGGTTTTGTAGGAAAACCTTGGAAATTCATAAGGATGAATTCTGAATCAGTTGCAGAGTTGCAGTTAAATGTTTTTCAGAAGCAGAAGCAAGTTGTAGCAGTCCAGTCTTTAGATGGTGAGGAACTGAACAAGCACCTGAGGCTTTCTCCTAAATTCTCCTGATGTTTTAAATGTTTGTTTAGTAACATAAGAAGAAAAGAACATTCGATTGTCCAGTCCAAGGTTGCATGGGGTCAAAACACAAGATCAGCCATGATAATGCATCCTTGGAGCACAGAGGGTTAAAAAGTGGCATGCTGGCCAAACTGGGGTTTAAACCCCAGACCGATCAGTATATATAAATATATACACACACACACACACACACACACACACACCCCCAACACACACTGTTTTATATATAGTATCTTTATTTATGCTTGTTAAGGAGTGCATGGGAGATTTCTCCTTTAAACAAATAACAAAAACTAAAAGAAAACAGTATTTGAGTATGCAAGGTGAAGCAATTTGTGTAAATGAACATCTGTATTGTTTTTAATGATAATTACAGATAGCAAGTTGAAAACCATGTTAAAAAAAAATCTCTATAAAAATATAATACAACATTGTTTTGACAATTGTTGTTTAAAAATAAATGACACACATTTTGTTCAGTTGTAAAGAAATAAGCATCAAGAATATTTTCTTCTTTTTATTCTCCTTCTTCTTCTTCTTCTTCTTCTTCTTCTTCTTCTTCTTCTTTTTTCTGCTGCTCTCATTAGGGGTCGCCACAGCAGATCATCCGTCTCCAAAGCATCTAGAATATATAATTAATAAAAAGTTGTATAATAATGATATAATATGCATAAATGATATATACAAACATTAAAAACAAGCATTTGAATGTAATAAAGCTGCAGAAGTTTACTGTTGTAGAAGACAAATGCTATCAAAAGAGAATGGAACGGAAAAAATGACCCTAGAAAGCTGACAAGTTTGATTAAAAAAGGAAAAATATGCATTGGTGTATAAATGCATAATCATAATCATGTGCTCGTGCATCACTGTGTTACTTCCATCTCTCACAAACTCAACTTTGCATAACTTGCAGGTTACAGTCTTCTTTGTTGCGTTTAATTATATCTATCTATCTATCTATCTATCTATCTATCTATCTATCTATCTATCTATCTATCTATCTATCTATCTATCTATCTATCTATCTATCTATCTATCTATCTATCTATCTATATAAAAAGTCACTCATTATCAAATCTGCACACTTCTGATCAGGAGTATTAAGCGTAAGTATTAAGCGTGTGTGTGTGTGTGTGAGATGATGGTGAAGAGCACAGTGGCCCTGTGAAGCTTATCGTAGAGTAGACTTTATGAATATTCAGTGTTTTCTGGCTGTAAAGAATTTCCAGCATAATGGGGCCTGACTCACGCATGTAAATGTTTTGAGTCGGTTTTCACTCGGTTTGTAGGAATGAAACTATTGCCGTAAAAAAAGAGAGAAAAGAGAGAGAGTGAGAGAAAAAAAAAGAAGCCCTAACGTCCGACTCAGGCATATGGAAACATTAATTACACAATACATCAAGACAGCACAGAGTGTCAAAGTGTACAGTGTCTAATGATAGATTCAATTAGCGCTGTATTCAGCCGTGTTGTTTAAACCATAAGTGAAAGGAGACACAACATGGTGTTTTCAAATTCCTGTTTGTTTTGGCTTGGGACACAAAGCCGCCATTTTCCTGCCCAATGTCTCGTGTCAAAGTAAACACGTGTTTAATTCAAATACGCTTGTTTTTATTTTTTATTATTACTATTTGGAGGGGATTTTAGGATTCCAAAAAGTGTGCAAGTTGCCATTTGTATCGCTTCGATAAAAAACCCCCGATTTATTTATTTATATATAATCAGTAGATATTTACACTTTTATTTATTTACTTTATTATAATATCTGTAGATTGATTTCTCATCACTAAACCGCTTCTCGAGCACGTTCTCTCAGCAGAACTGCTGCTACATGAATGTGACGCATCACAGCACCGTGATCCTGAGGGTCACATAAAATACAGATTAACATGGCAGAGGCAGAGCTGTAACTCCCTGCAGACACAACAGGAAAAGAAAACGTCTGGTTTTATTTCATCTTTTTTCTTTTTGCACTAAAAAGATGTGTATGCGAAAGGGGCCACGTGTTAGAAGTCAGAAGGCGCGTATGTAAATTGATGATTTGCTGTCGGTCTGAACTGAAGAAATAAAAGGGAACTATTTGTACCATATTTAATTGCAGACATCATATTTTTTCCATTCAATCTTATTGCATTGAATCGCATTGTGTTGAATCGATAAATCACGATTTATTGTGCTTCATTTTGCATACTTTTTTATTTGGTCACTTAAGCTATTCATTTCTTCCACAGAATTACATAATGGTTTTATTATAATGGTGGATCTCCAATCATATTAAGAAAGTGGAAGCTCAGTTGTTAAAGATTTGGGTTACTGATAAGAAGGTTTGGGATTCAAGCCCGAGTCCTGCCAATCGAACACTGTTGGGCCCATGAGCAAAGCCCTTTACTCTCTTTCCTCCAGGGGTGCTGTAACCCGCACTCCAACCCCAGCTATTTAACATCATTGGGTTATGCGAAAAAAGAATTGGTTCCTTCAATGTTTTTCCACAAGTTTCTGTACTGAAGATTTGAAAAAACAAGTTACAGATTTAAATAACTTATTTGTTATTTTTTCATTTTAATTTTTTGTTTCAGACAATTAAAAAAAGCAGATGATTCTTCATTAAGAAGCAAAATGTTTTGAATTTGAATCTATTACTCTGTAATCAAGTGTATTACTTGAACACACATGCGTAGACACGTGCACTCTCTCGTTTAGTATTTCTTCTTTTTTATTTTATTTTTTTACAGTTTTTATTCACAGACTGCTGCCATTATACGCCGAAACCCATTTGCCGCTAAAATACGAGTAATTTGATGAAAAAGTCGGGCGGCGCAGTCAGGCAGCGGGATTACACTCAAATCCGAACCGGGAAGTTTTACAGATAAACGAAGGCATAAAGGCGGCAAGGACGGATTCGTTCGAGGAAACAGTTCATTTTCTCTTTATAAACATTTTATCCAGCCATCCATTCTGTCTAAGCTGCTATTTTGAATTCACACAATGGACACACACATCGCTGACTTCCTGTCCATCACATCGTAGACACAAAGCCATTATGCTTGCTCAGAGTATCACAGACTCTTATCCGTCTTTGATTCTTTGCTCAGTCTCACATCATTTCATTTTTTTTTGACCGAATAAAACCTCTCGCGTTCCCCTCGAGTCTATTTTAGAGCTTTATGACTTGTACTTCTTCTTTACTTGGCAAGGCTGAGGTGCCATATGGCGCATTATTTTTCTCACAAATGTTTCTCAGATATGGAGTCATGTTATACTTATAACAGAAATTTGACTCCTGCCACTGAATTTTCTCGTGTGCTTTAACAAGTGCGGCACGATTTCATGTTTACAGAAGGTTAACGTCTGTGGTGCGAGAACGCATTTCACACCGAGGCTTTCAGTGGCGTCCTTCCTGAATTAATCCACCTCTTAATCACATCATTATAACACCATGGGTATAGAAACAGACAGGAATCTCATACAGTGAGAATAAAATGTTATTACTAAAGCAAGAAACCCAGTGAACACAATTCAAAACATCTCCTTTCACTGTAGCCGCAGCTGCACTGCCTGCAACATCATCTCTAGCAGATAGTAACCTTATTAAATTATCCCAAGTTTGCTATGGCAGCATAACTAAAAGGGAGAACCAGAAGGTAACACAGACATGAGGGATCTCTGGGATAAGAGACGACCCACCACACCACTGTCAACAAACCAGAGTGAATGTGTGAGAGTAAGAGGACGACAGAATACAAATATCCCAGTTCACCGTACACTCAATATCCATGATCCCACTGCTGAATATAAATCTAGGATTCTGCTTGTTATTATCTATGACGGTGGACAAATATGCTGATCAGCTGAACAGCTTTTCTATAACTCAGGAGATTCTCCTTCCTATTTGAAATACTGTCAATTTGGTTCGACGCCATTTACAGTGCTCATTTTTTTCTCCCTGATCATTTTGGCTGTAAGGGCATCTACATCATCTAGAGTGTATCGAAACGTTGATTCTAGACATTTAGTGGCCCAGTCGAGCTCTGCGGCGTCAGATCTAATTAATGCCGACAATTCTTGAAGGTTATTGACAAAAGTCGCCCCTGTAGTTGATGTGAATGTATGTTTAACATGGTGAGGTACTGATGCAATGACTGACGCAGATTTTAAAAGAGATAAGGTAATCATCTGAAATATTTTTTTATATTGAATTTCATTTTTAATATTAGATCAAGAGTGTTTCACCACTATGAGTGGGTCCAATAACATTCTGCTTAATTCCTACTGAATCTAGAATGGACACAACTGCTGCTCTTAAGAAGTCTTCCTGATTATTAAAATGGATTTTTAAATCACCAACAATTAATGCTTTGTCTAAAGAAGTAGCTACATTTGTGATGAAATCTGCAAATTCAATGACAAAATCAGAGTAGGGCCCTGGGGCTCTATAAATAATAATTAATTAACTCCTGGTCGGTAATAATTTTGTTTATAGTCAGTGCTTATGATATGAGAGATCTCATATTCAACAATCCTATTTTTAGATCAGAGGTGCTGGCTGTGCATCTTATTTAATTGAATGTTAATAAGGTTACTTAAAAATACTTTCTGAGAATTTCTATATTTTGGTTTTACTTACATTTGCAGTCTTGCATTGAGACACAGTCTCAATATGGTGGATCCTGAGTGACGACATGCAGCTAGCAGACGGTCGGTTTAGCCTGTCTGTCTGCTCCCTGGCCTTGGCTCTGGACAGTCACTGGTTAACTAGTGCTGTTCTGAGACTATGACCTATATTACAAGAAATGAGAGCGGGACCTTCCCGAATGGGATGGATACCGTCCTGCCCTAACAGGCCGAACAGCCTTGCCCTCAAAAATTGCTCCAATTATCTATGAAGACCACTTTGTTTTTGAGGCACCACTCGGACATCCAGCAGTGGTGCTCAGTGACCAAATTCATTTCTTCTTCTCAGTCAGTCATTGTGGATTGAAAAACAGCTATTAAATGAACATACATATATTTGAATAGGCAATTGGAAATCATTTAAAACATATGAATGGCAAAATATGTTAAAATATAAGTCAGAGATTCTAATAGTGTTTAGGCTAGCAGAGAAGACCTTGCTCTCCACTGGTTGACAACTGGTCAGTTAAATCAGTGTTTGAAATAAATGCACTGTTATAAACATTTTTTACCATAGCAACATTAGTTTTAATTCCATACCCATGGAAATTCTATCTACCTAAACTTACCTATCTACCTACCCACCTACCCACCCACCCACCCACCAACTAACATTTATCTATCTATCTATCTATCTATCTATCTATCTATCTATCTATCTATCTATCTATCTATCTATCTATCTATCTATCTATCTATCTATCTATCTATCTATCTATCTATCACCCCTGACAGAATAAAAGCTAAAGTAGGTCACACCAAAAGGGGGCGACGAGGTGCTGTTGTAGAGAAATGTACAGTACATTACAGTGGCAGTGAAAGAGTAGATGAATGCAGAGGTTCTGAGAGTCCAGAGGAAAGATTTGATATTTCACGCTCAGGATGAAAGCGAGTGCTGCAAATGGCAAAATGGACTGCTCTAAATTCAGTCAATGTTCATCTATCTCTTTTTACCTACGGCCATGTGTCTCTGTGTGTGTGTGTGTGTGTGAGAGTCACATCATCCCAGGTGGCCCCATGAATACCGAATCAAGTTTTCAAACCTGGAGATGTGCGATAGAGTGAGCCGTACGTTTTAAACGCTCATATTTCTCCCTAAAATGGAGAGTAATAGAAGACGAGCCGCGATAAGGAGAAAGTTCCCGGTGCTCGTTCTGATTAAACACACCGAGAGAGAAAGAGAAAGGTCGCCGAGCGAGTTCTTTGAAGAGAAAGAAATTCTGTGCTTGGAGAAACTAGACGGTTTTATCTAGGTGACCGCAGGTGGAGGTAATGTATGCAGCAGAGCAGACGCAGATTCACAGCTATTGTTCAGAGCTAATCAGTGGATTTTCAGGTCATGACATTTTTTTTATTATTATAATGGCCGATATTTAGTTTTTTGTCACACGCGTGAACAGGCCGTGAACACCTAAAGATTTATAAGGAGGGAGGAATGGAAGAAATGCTAATTATGCGGTATGCAATTCTGTCCCTTTTTTGCATTTTGCTGAGGATGTTCTTTAAATGGACATGTGGATCTTCTTGCCCGTGTGCACAAAACCAGCTTCATAAAAGATCTGCTTTAAGAAATGTAGGATGTCTGTGGATGAAGTAGAATAAAATTTTCCCTTCATGAAGATCTGCTTTACATGGGTTGAAGTGGAAGCTCTCCTGCTATAGAGCTCAAACCCTACTGAACACCTTTGGGATGATTGTGAACGTTGACTGCCCCCCAGGCCTCCTCATCTTCTCACCTACATCAGTACCTGACAAATCTACAGAAAATATAGAGGAACATTTTCTCAGAAGAGTGGAGCTTATTGTAACAGTAAACGGGGACTAAATGTTGAATAAGATGTTCCCCAATGACTTACACAACTTTTGTCCTTATAGTGCAGTTAGAATTTATATTTTATTGTGAAGGAGAAGTGGTAATATTAGGACCACTTGTGTTTAGATATAATTTCAAGACTTCTAGAGATGTTTAGTCAGTTTGTTCCACCACCTTGGTGCCAGATCCGAGAGACGTTCAGAAGTATGTCTTTTTTGTACCCTGAGAGATTGTGGGATCTATGGAGCATCAAGCAGTTCTGGGTTGCATCGAATAGTTGTTGAGGCTGGAGGGACTATTATGCACTGGTGGAATTGGGACAGAGCATCAAGAAGCGTTTGAGGATGGAGGGAGTATAGTGCAGTGGTGGAGGATGGAGTGCAGTTGTTGAGGATGGAGGGAGCATCAAGCAGTGGGGGAGGATGGAGGGTTGCATTGAGTAGTGGTAGAGGATGAAGGAAGCATCAAGCAGTGCTAGATGGAATGAGTGTGGTGCAGTGATAGAGAATGGAGGGAGCATCAAGCAGTGGTAGATGAAGGATTCGTGGTTAAGTGGTATAGGATAGAGGGAGCATCAAGCAGTTGTTGAGAATGGTGCAGTGGTTAAAGATGGAGGGAGTGTAGTGCAGTACAGGGTGAGAAGTGCTAAAAGGTGGAGGGATACAAGTTCATTTTCTAGCTTTTCAAGCGAGCATCAGGTGTTTTAAAGCTGATGCAGGAGCCTCGGGAAGCCAGGTTAGGATCCATGTGGTTGTGAAGGAGAACCTTTTTATAGTCATAATGCTGAATTCTGGATCAGTTGCAGATGTTGAATGTCTATCAGAGGCAGGAGCAAGTTGCAGTAGTCCAGTCTTATTATGCAGAGGAACTAAACAAGCTGAGGCTTTCTCCTAAATTCTCCTGATGTTTTAAATGTTTGTTTAGCAACATGAGAAGAAAAGAACACTTGCAGTGTCCCCAGCCCTCAGAGGGTTAAGGGCCTTTCTTAAGTGCCCACAAAAGTAGCAGCTTGGTGATACCAGGAGCTTGAACTCCGACCTTCCGATCAGTAACCCAGAGCCTTAACCACTAAGCTACCACTTCTCGCAAGATCTCAAGATTTCCACATAGACATACATCACCTGGGCTGGACAGCAGTTGAGTTTTGCCGGGATTGAGCTTCAGCTGATGAGCTGCGATCCATGCTGAAATATCTATGGTAAGGGGGGGAGGAGAGAAGGAGAGGATTAGTGAATGAAGGCGTTCTGCTCTGCTTCCCACGCAAACCTAAAAACAATAAGGCGTGAAAACAAAGCGCACACAAACTCAGCTCGGTCTCTGCAGTCGTTCTGGAGAGAAATGAATGCGTGAGACGGCGAAATTAAAACCTTTAGTGTCGAATAATGTGAACGAAACAAACTCATTGAGATAAATTGTTCATTAAGCTGCAGCGAGTGGCACGAGTTTGGTTGGGATTTGCAAAGTTCAATGCAATTTGTGTGGCGGAATTGATGGCCTTGTTTATTTCCAACTGGAATCCATTGTTATTAGTTAGGGTCTCGAGTTATCAGAGTGTATACACACACACACACACACACACACACACACACACACACACACACACACACACACACACACACAACTCAGTTATGGAAATGTGTATGTGTGTGCCAGACGTTACCCATTAATTACCAGTATATTAGCTATTTTCATATGAAAGGGTTCAAGCTCCTGAGAGCAGAAACACAGTGTATTGGGAGGCGAACATGCAGCTTTTATAACAAAAAAATGAAAAAGGAATTTATAATACACACTCACACACACACACTTTACAGGTGTTCTTTAGAACTGTGTGTGTTTTGGAGTATATATATGAAGTGGCTTCTATCATTATTAAATTTTCTGTTTTAGTTGTTAAACACACACACACACACACACACACACACCTTCTCGAATAAAAGTATAATTTGTCGCTGACAATGGCATGTCACTGTCATAAACAGGTGCAACAAAGGAATCAGAAAAGTTTAAAAAGTGAGGGATGAACAGCAGGTCACACTGCTTCACATGTTACGTAAGTCAAGTCACGTCACGTCACGTCAATAACAAGAAGAGATTAAATAGACAAATAGCTGTATCATCAAATGTAAACAAAGAATGAAAAAAATTCAGTAGAAATTGAGGCAGAATTAGCTAGTGAAATAGAAAGAAAGAAAAAAAGGAAAAAAGGAAGTAAGAAAGAAAGAAAGAAAGAGAACTATACAGGCAGAGAGAACGACAGACAGACAGACAGACAGACAGACAGACAGACAGACAGACAGACAGACAGACAGATAGATAGATAGATAGATAGATAGATAGATAGATAGATAGATAGATAGATAGACAAATTAATTAACAGACAGAAAGACAGACTTAGCAAACCTAACCGAGGCCTACAGGAAGCAGTTTGCACTCAGACGTCTGAAAGAGAGAAAAAGATAAGCAGAAACAGTGGAGTGAAAGACGATGAACGAGTGACACTGCACCATGAGGGAGTTCTTCTCAAACGCTAAAGCAGAGAGTAGAGACGTTTGTGACATGACATGCTAATTCCACCTCTTCTCTCTTTTCCTCTCCTTTCCCTCCTCTGCTGTGCAGAATAGATTTTCACTCCTCCACGCTTTCCCATCGGCTGTCAGTCCATCATCAGCTGATATCACACAGGCCTCAGTGACACCTCACAGCTCATCAATAATCATCTGCGTGTGAAGTGGAAGCTAAGCAGCGCTGAGCTCCATGTGCGAGCGTGTCACGATCCTGACGTGACGTGAACCTGCTCTCACCAAAGTTCTGATGTCGCTCAACTTTCTTCTGCAGAGTTTAGAAAGTTAGTTTGCTGTTCAATTTTCTCCAAATCTTTTCCCCCCATCATGCTCCAGTTCTCTCACTGATATCTTCTACAATCATATTTCACACTCCATATTTCCTTCTACTGTCTTCTGTGCTGTGTTTGGTTATGTTGTGGTGTGTGTGGATTTCTGTTTGCTTTCATTACAGCGTGTTTGAGTTTATGATGTGTTGGATTCTGTGGTGGTGTGTTGGATTTTTTTTTGTGGTTTGTTGGCTTTTGTGGTGGTGTGTTGGATTATGTTGTGGTGGTGTGTTGGATTATGTTGTGGTGGTGTTTTGGATTCTATAGTGGTGTGTTGGATTATGTTGTGGTGGTTTGTTGGATTCTGTGGTGGTGGTGTGTTGGATTCTGTTGTGGTGGTGTGTTGGATTCTGTTGTGGTGGTGTGTTGGATTCTGTTGTGGTGGTGTGTTGGATTCTGTTGTGGTGGTGTGTTGGATTCTGTTGTGGTGGTGTGTTGGATTCTGTTGTGGTGGTGTGTTGGATTCTGTGGTGGTGTGTTGGATTCTGTTGTGGTGGTGTGTTGGATTCTGTTGTGGTGGTGTGTTGGATTCTGTTGTGGTGGTGTGTTGGATTCTGTTGTGGTGGTGTGTTGGATTATGTTGTGGTGGTGTGTTGGATTATGTGGTGGTGTGTTGGATTATGTGGTGGTGTGTTGGATTATGTTGTGGTGGTGTGTTGGATTATGTTGTGGTGGTGTGTTGGATTATGTTGTGGTGGTGTGTTGAATTATGTTGTGGTGGTGTGTTGGATTCTGTTGTGGTGGTGTGTTGGATTCTGTTGTGGTGGTGTGTTGGATTCTGTTGTGGTGGTGTGTTGGATTCTGTTGTGGTGGTGTGTTGGATTATGTTGTGGTGGTGTGTTGGATTATGTTGTGGTGGTGTGTTGGATTATGTGGTGGTGGTGTGTTGGATTATGTGGTGGTGGTGTGTTGGATTATGTGGTGGTGGTGTGCTGGATTCTGTGGTGGTGGTGTGTTGGATTATGTTGTGGTGGTGTGTTGGATTCTGTTGTGGTGGTGTGTTGGATTCTGTTGTGGTGGTGTGTTGGATTCTGTTGTGGTGGTGTGTTGGATTCTGTTGTGGTGGTGTGTTGGATTCTGTTGTGGTGGTGTGTTGGATTCTGTTGTGGTGGTGTGTTGGATTCTGTTGTGGTGGTGTGTTGGATTCTGTGGTGGTGGTGTGTTGGATTCTGTGGTGGTGGTGTGTTGGATTCTGTTGTGGTGGTGTGTTGGATTCTGTTGTGGTGGTGTGTTGGATTATGTTGTGGTGGTGTGTTGGATTCTGTTGTGGTGGTGTGTTGGATTCTGTTGTGGTGGTGTGTTGGATTCTGTTGTGGTGGTGTGTTGGATTCTGTTGTGGTGGTGTGTTGGATTATGTTGTGGTGGTGTGCTGGATTCTGTGGTGGTGTGCTGGATTCTGTGGTGTATTAGTTTTTGGTGTTGATTATGTTGTAATGTTTTTGCTGTTGTGATTGGTTTTGTGTGTGGTGGTGTGTTTGTGTTTGCAGGTGTGTTTAAAGTTGCCTTTGGTTATGTTGTGGTGTGTTTGGATTTCTGCTTGGTTTTGTGGTGTTGTATTTGGTGTTGTCGTGATGGGTTTGAATGTGTTTGTTTTTCTGGCCTTGTGTTCACAACACCACAGAACCACATATCCAAACACATTGCACAAATGACCCATCACAAAACACAACAAAGCAATACATTTAAAAACGAAATGTTTTTTACTTTTTGTGCACAAAGTGCTAAATTTGTTACAATTTGTGCAAAAGAAAAAGCAAAGGGGAAAAACAATAGCAGGAATGGATGTGGAAAACCATTTAGAAATATTTCAGGCATTCGTGACGTTCCGTTTCATCAGGCCGGGTGGGAACGGTGCTTCATGAGGGCTGGTGTGTGGTTTTCATTGTGTGTGCATTGATTAAGACTGTTGTGTAAGTACTGCATTTCATATAAACGAGACAAAATGGCCCTATTAGTGATGCTAGATGGCTTTAACGTTCCTCTGTGTCTTACTCTGCCACCGACAAACCCCCAAGATGCTCCAGTTTAATGTTTTGCACCAGAAATAATCCGGTGGGGAATTAGCCCTCGGATACGTCACGTTCCGCTCCTTACGGCGAGCTCGTTATCGGGAAACCACTCATGTTCTTTTACACAGGGTGAATATTTTCAGGCATGAAGCAGACAAAAGGAGGAAAAAAAGGACACTCTGGAATCTCAGCGCTTCTTCGTACGTTGGTTTCGCGTTCGGCGTTTCAATTCCGGAGCGCCTTTTGTTTTGGATCGTTAGAGCATTTTTGTTAAATTACTAAAGACATGATTACATAGGTCATTTTTAAGATGTGCTTTTCTTTTTTACATCTCATTCCTCATTTAGTGCACATTTGCTATTAATAAGTTTTATGATAAGATGTTCCACTAGATTTTGTGTAGGTGAGGAGGCTTGGGGTGCAGTCAGTGTTCACAAGTCCAACATCTTATCCACTTAGCTACCACTTCCCCAGTTTTGCTTATATATGTAAAGATGGTAAAATTCACAAATATCGCATCAGTGCATCAGCATTAAAGTTAACGATGTGATGCATCGATTGAAAAAAGTGTGCATCAGATAAAACTTGGCATTTGTATCATGATGCATCTTTTAAAAAATTTTGCATCAGTAAAAAAAAATTATATTTTATAAATAACCGGACGAAGCAGAAAATCATGTTTTTAAAATAAATTGAAGTAATGTGACTCCAGTAAAAGTGTCCATTTAAACTTTCACTTGAGAAAAAGTACACAAGTATTTGCCTTGAAAATGTATTTAAGTGTTCTAAGTACTATGATTTATTATGGCTATAATGTTCTTATAATTTTTGTCACAAGACTCTTTACTTAATCACCTCAGTTTATGTAAAAAGTCAATATTTATGTACCCTGATTGGTGGCTTGCTTCGTGTTTTACCAGTTTTTATTCACTCAAAAATAAAAAATTCGTACCGAATGCAATCCTTTACGGAACATAGTTAAAACCCGAGATCCCTCACAAATGTATGAATTGTCTCCGCCTCGCACTTTAGGCAATTTGGTAATAATTTAGATTATTTAAATAATCACTCCGTACAGAAAATAAGATTTGTATTGCGTATCGAAATCGAATATTGGGAAATCGATAGCCACTAACCAGGAAGTGGCTAGCGGCTAATGCTAGCACAGTGGTTTCAAGATTTTTAATTTGTCAGAAACATAGTTATATGCGGGATACAACCTAAAGTTAAATAAAAAGTTGAAAAAAAAAGAAAAATCTTGGATCTTGAACCCATAGCTTTAGCATTAGCCGCTAACCAGGACACTAGCGCTATTGATTCTTTAGCGTTTTATGTCCCGCTTCAAAAATTTCTCTTAAAATGAGAAAATCCGGACAATTCTGCATACCGAGGTACTGAATGAATGAAGGATGGAAGGAATGAAGACATTTGTCAAAGAATGATGAAATAAGTAGAACAGTTAAGTAGATCATATCTTTAGAAAATTAAATGTAAAACACACACACACACACACACACACACACACACACACACAATTACAAGCAATTTTATGTTTAGCATTTCTTCCCCTAATTGTAGCGAAATTAAACTAAACCGTTACCTAAAACTAAGGTACACCCCTAGTAGATGCTCTATACTTTTATTATTTAGAAAGTGACTAATAATTTGTGACCAATATTTGCAGATTGATTTCTTGTCACTAAACAGTTTCTCGAGCGCGTTCTCTCGGCGCCGCTGCTGCCACGTGAATATGACGCATCACAACACTATTGAGACCGAGGCGTTTTGAGGGTAACGTAGAATACAGATTAACATGGCAGAGGCAGAGCTGTACCTTCCTGCATACACAACAGGAACAAGGGATATGCGTAACAAGTCAAAAGGCTCTTAAGTAAATTGATGATTTGCTATCGGTCTGGACCAAGAAAACGATTTGTACCATATTGAATTGCGGTGCAGGGAATCGAATGGAAATCGGACCACACTGTATCGTGATAGAGGTGAATCATATCGTATCGTATCAGTAGCTGCTTCATATACAACTTTTAAAAATCGTATCTTTGGTATGCATCAAGATGCGAATCGCATTGGCCTCAGTTATGGAGATGAACATCCCCGGTGTGTATAGAAGCCCCACTTGGACCCGAAGCCATGCTCAGTGAATTGCGCTGCTGATTGGCCAAGCCTTTTCTCCCATCCTTTAATATTTTGGGTTGGATTTTAGTTTCTACATGTAGTTTTGATTTCTTGGATTTGTTGGTACCTCGTCTGAATTTTCTGGATTGCGAGTTTGGATTTCATCTGTCTGTCATTTGTCTTCAGAAAAACTTCTCCCTTCATTTGTATGTGTCTCGACTCACCTGCAGACTGTTTCAGTCATTTGTTTGACTAAAATTCTTTTCAGTATTCAGCTTGAATTCATGCAAAACTTCGTTCTTCCTCTAACGCATTTAGACGAGCTGAAATATTTTGCATGACGCTATGAGAGCGAGCGATTACACCCTACGCTAAGACTTGAAAAAAAGTAGAATCAGTAGAAATCAGTAACGTCTTGTCCGAATATCCAGCAAAACAACGGCTTTCCGTACAGCTTGTCAGGCTTGTAATGGAAAGACTCATAAAAAAAGAAAACAAAGGCAAGAAAAAAATAAAAAACCTCAGTCGTTTGTTTACGTTTTTAACGCGAGGAGAAGAATCGAGGGAGTGGCGAGTTTCAGATGCAGCAGGAATTGCTGAATCTATGTCCCCGAGCCTCGATTGCATGCAATTTTCCTCTTGAACAATCATCTGGCTGGTCATCAAACGCTGATCGATAACCGCAAATAAAGACAGAATGCACTTCAATATAATTTTTGCTCCGCAAGCTCTAATCACGCAAACTAAAAACACGGTTATTGGCTTATTTATTTTCCATTTTGTTTATGTGCAACGCTGAAGCTTTTGCCTTTGCTGTTATTGGTTGGTGGAATAATACAAAGTTGGGCCACAGAACCTATCCTGATTTCATATCAACGAAAGCAACACTGTATGAACAAAAGTATTGGGACACCTGAGCTTCACCAAAATCTTCCCACAAAGTTGGAGACAAACATTTGTATAAAATGTCAGGAGCATTACATTTTGCTCTTCACTTGAACTAGGAAACCCGAACCTGTTCCAGCATGACACAAAGAAGCCAGCTTAATGAAGATCCATGGGTTGGAGGTGTATGGAAGATCTCCTGCTTTAGACCTCCAACCATATTATACATGATACTGTAAATGTGAATGCTGACTGTACCCCAGGAATCCTCACCTTCTCACCTACATCAGTGCGTGATTTTACTAACAAATGTCTGGTGGAACATCTTCCCAGAATAGTGGAGCTTCTATTATACCAGCAAATGTGGCTAAATGTGGATTTGGATGTTCAAAATCAATACTATTAAGTGTCCACTTTATATTCATCATACAACTGAGCAGCTATGGGGTTAAGGGTCTTGTTTAGGGGCCCAGGAGTGGCAGCTTGTTGTGTCTGGGATTTAAAATTATGAAGTTTTGATCCAAAGTCCAATGCCTTTAAATGAAAGCACTGAAAAAATCTTCTCAAAACCTCCAAGAGCGATGGATCGTAGCATCTGAAACACACAAACAACAACAACAACGGCGAGTTTTTGCAACAAGACAAAAGACACAAGCAGGTGAAAGTAGACAAGCAACCAAATCGATTTCCTCTCCACCAAAAAAAAAAACCACAACAATAAAAGTTTTCACACAAAACATCTCTCACGCTTTCTGACCGTTTCTAATTCCGAGCGTAGACACGGTTTGCGGTTTTTTGCGACACCCACTCGACAACACCGGCGTTATCCAACATTTACCCTGAGAAAAGAATATCTTCGTGCCAATCCTGCGTTTTTTTTTCCCCCATAAGCTCGACTAATTGGTATTAATTATAGATGCAATTATCCTCGGCGACGAGATGAAATTAATTAAGGCTTCTCTTCGTGTAACTTGCAGCAATATTTCCACCACACAGGTTAAGGTGCTTTTATGGAAATTTCTCTGGCACATTTGAGATGATAATCGTGAAGGAATAATGATGCCAAATATTTTTTTTTCACCCATACCACGACGTTTTCATGAATATTTAGGTGTGCAACTGTAACTGAAAAAGAATTAAACATTTTTTATAGTTTTAGATCATAAATTATTTTCGTTTGGAAGCTGGATATAATACAATACACAGCTCACTACATTGCAAAAAGTATTGGGACATCTGATTTTTCCAGCCATATGTGGTTCCTTACCAAACTGTTAGCACAAAGTTGAAGGCACACAGTGGTATTGGACGACTTTGGATACATTAAAATGACTTTTTTTCTTTCACTCGAACTAAAAGACCCAAATCTGTTCCATGACACAAAGCCAGTTTCATGAAGATGTGCTTTACATGGGATGAATGTGACACCCCAGGCCTCCTCATCTTCTCACCTACATCAGTACCTGACCTTCCGATCTCCACAAAATCTGGTGGAACTTCTTCCCAGAAGAGTGGAGGTAAATGAAATAATTGTAACAAATGTAGACTAATTGCGGAAAGAAGCACATACCAATCTTGTGCTCAGGTGACCACATACTTTTGTCTGTATGATATAAAAAAAATTAAAGAAAAGGAGTTGAACATCAAATTCTAAAACAATACAAATGTACAGTAGATACCAGACACAAACACACACACTCACATGGGGAAAAAATGGGTTTGGGTACAGAACAAAAGCTTTCAGTCAACCTGCACTCTCTGTGTGTGTGTGTGTGTGTGTGTGTGTGTGTGTGTGTGTGTGTGTGTGTGTGTGTTTCCTCCTGCTGTGCAAAAGTTCACCTGTGTATCACTGAGCTGTGGAGTCTCTCGGACAGACATTTAGCCTTTTCCCTCGACTCGATCAGTCATATCCGCCCTTCCAACCTGGCCTCTGTCTCTCTCTCTCTTTCACACACACACACACACACACACACACACACACACACACACACACACACACACACACACACACCCTCTCTCTCTTTCACACACACACACACACACACACACACACACACACACACACACACACACACACACCCTCCCTCTAGGAGCTTGACTTTCTAATAAAGTTTATAAAGTATTACTGCAGCCTTATAACTTATAAAACTGCTTATATATTTATATATATATATACAGTACAGACCAAAAGTTTGGACACACCTTCTCATTCAAAGAGTTTTCTTTATTTTCATGACTATGAAAATTGTAGATTCACACTGAAGGCATTAAAACTATGAATGAACACATGTGGAATTATATATGGAATTATATACATAACAAAAAAGTGAACTGAAAATATGTCATATTGTAGGTTCTTCAAAGTAGCCATCAAGAGAATGCCAAGAGTGTGCAAAGCAGTAATCAAAGCAAAAGGTGGTGACTTTGAAGAACCTACAATATGACATATTTTCAGTTGTTTCACACTTTGTTGTTATGTATATAATTCCATATATAATTCCACATGTGTTCATTCATAATTTTGATGCCTTCAGTGTGAATCTACAATTTTCATAGTCATGAAAATAAAGAAAACTCTTTGAATGAGAAGGTGTGTCCAAACTTTTGCTCTGTACTGTTTATATATATATCACTAGGTCTATCTATATATACTACATTCTTTTTATTCTTATTGATCCTTTGAGGTGGACTTGTTACTATACAAAACATGCCATACCATAATACATCTCATAATGCGTTACAGTACATTTATATTGCTACATGCTATTATATAAGGAATTTGGAGTGATCAAAAAGGCGGGGGTTCCAGTCCCAGCACTCCCAAGCTGCCACTGTTGGGGCCCTGAGTAAGGCTCTTAACCCTTTTGTGATCCAGAGGCACTGTGCAGTATCATGGTGGACCCTGTGCTCTGACCCCAACTTCCTAACAAGGGTATACACATTCTCTTTCTTTTTCTTTCTTTCTTTCTTTCTTTCTTTCTTTCTTTCTTTCTTTCTTTCTTTCTTTCTTTCTTTCTTTCTTTCTTTCTTTCTTTCTTTCTGCATGTGGATGTCTGTCTGTGTGTGTGTATGTCTGTGTGTATGTCTGTGTGTGTATGTCTGTGTGTGTGTGTGTGTGTGTGTGTGTGTGTTTAATGAGAAACTAATAACATCATCTCTGATAAATTCTTTTCTTGTTGCTGAAACTTTGGGACGCAGCCCACAGCCGTGAGCAGGAGAGCGCGCTGAATTAATTACAACCGAACGCCGGTGTTGACACGGAGCTGCGTTAATGGCTGACCCGGCTTAATGCGCTTGTGTGTGTGTGTGAGTTGGAATGAGTGTGAGTGTGTGTATCAGGCCGCGCAGTGAAGCGTGTGTGGGACGAAGTGACAATAAAAAAGCCGGTGTGGATTTGATGTTGCCTTGACCGTGCGGTCACAGGACAAAGAACACAACTGCATAAACATGATGTGTGATAGGAAACACACACACACACACACACACACACACACACACACACACACACACACACACACACAGTGTTGCAGCGTGACTCAGAAAACTCACTGAGTGAAGAGAAGTTTTATGAGTACTAAGGTGTTTGTGTTTATGCTTTTGATTGTGTGTGTGTGTGTGTGTGTGTGTGTGTGTGTGTGTTGAATACACATCTCCAATTAAAATTGCTTCTTGATACCCGAGACACGCTGAAGTTCCTCATGTGAGCTGAACCGTGAGAAAATTCTTGGCTCTGAAAATCAATTTGTGCCACCGCTTCTCTCTCTCTCTCTCTCTCTCTCTCTCTCTCTCTCTCTCTCTCTCTCTCTCTCTCTCTCTCTCTCTATCTCTCTCTCTTAAATCACCTTTCTTTCTTTCGTTCTCTCTCTTTCTTTCTTTCTTTCTTTCTTTCTTTCTCTTTCTTTCTTTCTTTCTTTCTTTCTTTCTTGCTTTCTTTCTTTCTTTCTTGCTTTCTTTCTTTCTTTCTTTCTTGCTTTCTTTCTTTCTTTCTTGCTTTCTTGCTTTCTTTCTTTCTTGCTTTCTTGCTTTCTTGCTTTCTTTCTTTCTTTCTTTCTTGCTTTCTTGCTTTCTTTCTTTCTTTCTTTCTTGCTTTCTTTCTCTCTCTCGCTCTCTCTCAAATCACCTTTTATTTTTTCTTTGCTTTTTTCTTTCTTTCTTGTTTCTTTCTTGTTTCTTTCTTGCTTTCTTTCTTGCTTTCTTTCTTGCTTTCTTTTTCTCTCCTTATCGCTTTCTTTCATTTGTATTGCCAAAGCTTTTAAAACAAACAAGAGACAGAAATGCCATTAACACAGTAGATAACAAACAAAAAAATTGTTATTAAATTATTTTTTAATAATAATAATAATAATAATAATAATAATAAATAACTATTTACTTATAACTATTATAACATTATATAATGTTATAATAGTTATAATTATTATTGCTATTTATTTTTTCAACAGTCTGCACATTGTTTCACTGCCAGACCCTTTAAATTCCTTTGCTGTGCATAAATTTACATATTTATCTGCACTTTGTCAATTTGCACAATTGCTACTATTTGCACTTCTGCTAGATGCTAATGTGTGTTTATGTGTATGTGCTACTGATGTGTGTGTGTGTGTGTGTGTGTGTGTGTGTGTGTGTGTGTGTGTGTGTGTGTGTGTGTGTGTGTAAGCCATGATCACATGATTAAAAACAAAACAAAGCTTTTATTATTATTATTATTATTATTATTATTATTATTATTATTATTATTATTATGTTAAAATACGTTATTCAGCTGTGTGTTGTGGATGAATGAGGGAATCACATCTTAAAAGCTAAAAAAAAAAAAAAAAAAAAAAAAAAAAAAAGGAAAATGGGTGTAAACAGGAAATGGAGACGGATTTGATCTTTCATTTCTGTCTTTTATTTCAAGTACACCAGCGAGGTCAGGAACGCGCCGAGTTCTCCGTACCCAAGCCAAATCTATTCACCTTATAATTACAGATAAAGTGAACGAGGGATTTCCAGCCTTTCATCCACTTTTTGCCTTTTTTTTTTTTGTCTCAAAGCGAAAACAGGAGTGGGAGGTTGGGGGTATCACCAAGTATCACCAAGCTGCCACTCATGGGCCCTTGAGCCAGGCCCTTAACCCTCTGTCCTCCAGGGGCACCGTATCATGGCGGACCCTGCGCTCTGACCCCCAGCTTCTGGGAATGCTTGGAAATGCGTAGAAAAATTTGTGGTGTGCTGTAACGTGTATGTGACAACTATTCTATTCATTTTATTCTACCTGTTCACTCCGGCATCCCGATTACAGCCACGGATCCACACTTCTGAAATGAAATCTGATAAAAGACGCAGATACGTGGGCTTTTTCTCCTCATGGTGGAAGTGGCTTCGAGGGGAACTGAGGGGGCCGAGGGTGAGGAGTTACCTGCCTCGATTTTCATCTCGTTTTCTTTTTTGATCTGCCATGAAATGATTTTAATTTCACACGCTTTACATGAGATAATCGTCTTCCTGAATTAAGAGCCGAGGATGCACTTCCTCTCACTTTTACTTTCATTCCAAACTTTTTGGCAGGTCAGACGTGAGAACATTGAGAATATGAATGAATAATATTTAACTTAAACGTTTTACAAAAAATTAGTTTTTAGTCAAATCAAAAGTATTTATTTTTTTGCAAAATGAAACAATAATAATGTAATGATCGACAGCATGAACTGTTAAAAACAAATACACATATACAGAATAATGCTGCTTGACTCCTATCGGATTAAGCATCCAAACTGATTACCATCCATTAATTCGAGGTTGAAGGTCACCCCTGGCTCTACATGCGGCGCTACTATGAGGCTACATCTACACTGATCCGAATAAATTTGATTAGTTTACGCCTACAAACAAACAGTATTGGTTTTAATCGTTTCCCAAAAGTCGCTCATCCACGATGAAACGTCTGAAAACGCTCACGTCCCTTTACTGCGCGTGAGCGAATGGCTTTACGGCTCTTGGTGGGAAAAGCCACCGATGTCACTTGACTAAAAATGTGTCATTGTTTAAGCAGGTTGAGAAGATCCTGAAGAGGTGGAGGTACACGCTGGAGAGAAGGGGAATGAAAGTCAGTAGGAGTAAGACAGAGTACATGTGTGTGAACGAGAGGGAGGGCAGTGGAGGGGTGCGGTTGCAGGGAGAAGAGGTGGAGAAGGTGGAGGAGTTCAGGTACCTGGGGTCAACAGTGCAGAGTAATGGAGAGTGTGTTAGAGAAGTGAAGAAAAGAGTGCAGGCAGGGTGGAGTGGGTGGAGAAGAGTGACAGCAGGAGTGATTAGTGATAGAAGAGTATCTGTGAGAGTGAAAGGGAAAGTTTATAGGACTGTGGTGAGACCTGAGATGTTGTATGGATTAGAGACAGTGGCAGTGAGTAAAAGACAGGAGGTGGAGCTGGAGGTAGCAGAGCTGAAGATGTTGAGATGTTTGTTGGGAGTGACGACGATGGACAGGATTAGAAATGAGTTTATTAGAGGGACAGCGCATGTAGGACGTTTTGGTGACAAGGTGAGGAAGGTGAGATTGAGATGGTTTGGACATGTGCAGAGGAGGGACATGAATTATATTGGTAGAAGAATGCTGAGGATGGAGCCACCAGGAAGGAGGAGGAGAGAAAGACCAAGGAGGAGGTTTATGGATGTGGTGAGGGAAGACATGCAGGTAGCTGGTGTGAAAGAGGCAGATGTAGAGGATAGGGGGGTATGGAGACGAATGATCCGCTGTGGAGACCCCTAATGGGAGAAGCCGGAAGAAGAAGAAGAAGAAGTAGTAGTTTGCGAAAACCTTGTTTTCCAAAGTATACGCTTTTAGAGAGCGTTTTCAAAAAGCTGTTGTTTTTTTTCATTGATGAAAAACACCGCCTCAATGTGGATGGAGGGCCAAATATATAAAAACGTATTAGTGTGGACATGGCCTGAGGGACGATTCATTAACACTAAATCGAGAGAATGTATATAAAAAGTGCATGAGAGCGAGAAAGAGAGAAAGATGATAATTTTTTTATACAGAGATTAGATTTAACCCTCATTAGCGCCCTCGTATTCTGCTGACTAAGTGCACTCTTTACATCCTAAGTCCTACACAAGGGCACTAGTGTGTGAAATAGGGAACGGAACAGAATAAAGAAGTTCTAGACCCTAGGAATCAACTGCTTTGCTTTTTTTTTACCTCAAGGGCACTTTATAGGGTAGAAAATACGTTTCAGTATGCCGTAAACTCGCCAACCTTTTGTATATACGCAGAACCAGTCTCATTCTAAACAGACTTCTAGACCCCGACTAATGCAACAGCACCATTACTTCCTGAGGAAACTGCGCAAAGCTCATCCACCCTCCAGGCCTTACCGAACTGTTACCTCTGCACTATTGGACGTTGAAACCGCATCACAGATCGCACTGTGGTGCCGTCTGCGCTGTCTCAGATCCTCCAGAGAGTTGTGAAACCTGCCCACTGGTGTCCAGCTAAGTTCCTTCAAAAGACTGCCATCTCAAACGCCTCCTACAGAGAAGGAAAAGTATAGTCAGAGACACCTCTCATCTTTCATGGTCTGTTTACTGCTCTACCATCTGGCGTATGCGGCGGGAGGCTTCGCTGTTGCACTCACAGTTTCTTCTGAACTCTGAACTTAGATGCTGAAGTGGACAGTTCCATTGTGACCCATGTTAAAAAAAAAAATTACACGGTAGTGTACATTATTAATGCAATTTGCCCTCCCATGTCACTTGCCTTATACCTCATTCTCTGCCTTTGCACATTACTGTGTAGTCAGCTGATGATCACTGGATATTTGTAACTCATTTCTTTCTCTAATGCACCTGTATTTATTTATAATTCACACACCATGTCATTTGCCCTGAGTTTCTCTCCCCTCACTATGTCAGATACTTATCCAGCATGCAGCATCCAGCATCAGGGAGGCGTCTGATTGATGTTTATTCTGCAGCAGGACAAAGACCCCAAACATACAGCCAATATCATTAAGAACATCCTTCACTGTAGAAGAACAAGTCCTGGAAGTAGTAGTCCTGATCTCAATGTTTTCAAGTGGGGCATTTCTGGCATTCCATGAAGAGACAGAAGAACAGGAGGCAGCCTACATCCAAGATGTTTGGAACGACCTGCTGAGTTCCGAAAAAATCTGTGCATCGAAGCAAAAGGAGCTCACACCAAATAGTGTTGTTTTTTTTTTTGTTGTTTTTTTCTGTCCTATTTATTTACTTTCCATTTTTTTAATTGATGTATATACCAGTGATGGGTTGTGCATTTCACCCCCAGACCTTCACGGATGTTCTACCTAAATCAATCCACCTTTAAATACCATAATTATGACACCACATCTATAGAAACCATCAGTATTAAAAGACGCAGTAGAACAGAGCGCTGCATCACACACGGATCTCATACAGTGAGAATGAACGTCATCACTAAAGCGAGAAACCCAATAAACCCAATTCAACACGTCTCCTTTCACTGTAGCCGCAGCCGCACCTCCACACACATCATCTCCAGCAGAAACATCGATATTCACCGCACACATGATCCCCTGCATTTCTGTGCATTTTGTTTTCCTGGAGATTCGAAATGAAGACAATTTTTGTCTTTTCTTTTAAAAAAACTAAAGTATAAATGGTTCATTAAAAAAGCTTTAAAACTGTTTTGAATCAATCTGGCTGAACTTTTCAATGAAATCCCATCTTGTAAATGTAGTTGTAAGTGTATCTGTGACCAAATCAATTTCCTCTGCTCTGTCAGTCATTGTGGAATAATAATAATTAAAATCGGTTTGTGAGCTCTGACTACTGCGCTCTCTGACCATCCAATCACAGGACACGAAAATGCTAAAGTGATTGGACGCCTGCTAGATGGCCTCAGAGTGAGCAAGTTAAGATTTGATTAGTTAAAGCAAAATGGATTTGAAGATATCGGCGGTAAAAACCTTATGGAAGTTCCCTTTGACCTTGGTGACACGTTTCAGCTGAAATCTGGCTGAATAGAAACTCCAACCTAAAATTACGCTCTGGTAGCAGTGCACCCAAAAGAACTGCTATAAAATGGAGAGAATAAACTACTGGGAAGAATTTAATACATATACTCTTTACACTCTGTTCAAGTGCACGATATAGGGTACAGAATAATGCATTACAATATTTACTTCATACTTTTACATTATATATTTTTTTTCAACGTTTATTAATACATAAAAATTTATTCATTTTCTTTATTTATTATTAATTTATTTTCTCTAAAATATAGTTTGCAAAAAATCATTGACACAGTGTAAAAAAAGTTAATAAATATTTACAAGTATAGCAATTATATATATATATATATATAACCAATTAATACATTATTACATATATAAATTATAGTGATATTATTATTATTATTATTATTGTTATTATTAACAATATACTCTATATGGTCAAAAGTTTGTGGACATCTCACTGTAATATTCAGACGACTTCTTTTTTTTTTTAGCATTCTATTCCATTCCACATTTAGTCCCCATTCACTGATATAATAACCTCCACTCTTCTGGGAAGATGTTCCACTAGATTTTTGTGGAGATTCATTCCGCTACAAGGATGTTAGTAAAGTCAGGTACCAATGTAAGTGAGGAGGAGAGGAGGATCCTGGGGTGCAGTCAGTGTTCACATTCTAGAGGTGTTCAATAGGGTTGCAGCTTTATAGCAGGAGATCTTCTACATTTTTGTGGTAAGCAGATCTTAATGGAGCTGGCTTTGTGAACAAATGACATGCTGGAACAGGTTCTAATCTCCTAGTTCAAGTTCCAATACAGATTTCTGTCTTTAACTTTGTGGGAAGAATATACATATGGCTGAAAAAATTGGGTGTTCCAATACTTTTGCTCATATAGTGTAGAAGTTTATATTATAGTCAGTTGATATTTTGTATTTTAATAAAAAAAAATTAAAAATACTGAGAAATTTCCATCCCAGAATCAAAAACAGGTGAAAAGAACATAGACATTTTTTCACACCAGATTTGGAGTGCTGAAGTGTTCAGAAGCACTGAAATGCTGTTGTCAAGTGGACACTAAAACCACAGTGAGCAGTGTTGGGGTCAGCTGATCCTACAGAGCCAAACAAACAACACACAAACAAACAAAAAACCAAACACTTGATAGTAGTTTATTCAAAGCCACGCCAGAGTGTGAAGTGTTTAAATCCCTGAAGTGCATATAATATATGTAGTGTCCTCCCCCCTAGTGCACATTAAACTGAGAGCAATAGTTTGGGTTTGTGGTGTTGTGTTGTTTTTACTTCCTGCATTTAGAACTTAGCAATTAAATCCGAATAGATGTTTGCTCATAAATAAGTGAATTTTATGGAAACCTGAGGACATGTTTGAGCTTTTCTGAAATGTTTAATTTTTCAGCCATATAGTTCTTCACCACTCTTTTGGAGACACACAAGTTTTTGGATGCAACAGCATTGAATTCTCTCTTCACATAAACTAGAAGACCCAAACCGGTTCCAGCATAACAATGTCCCTGCGCACAAAGCCAGCTCCATGAAGATCTGCTTTAAATGAAGGTTGGAAGATGTGGAGGATCTCCTGCTGTAGAGCTACTTCCTTATTGAACACTTTTGGGATGAACATGAATGCTGACTGCAACCCAAGCCTCCTCACCTTCTTACCTACATCAGTACCTGACCTTCTGATCTCCACAAAATCTGGTGGAACTTCTTCCCAGAAGAGTGAACTTTATTATAACAGCAAATAAGGCCTGAATGTGCAAAGGGGATGTTTAAGAAGAAGCACATAGCAATCTTATGGTCCCCTAGTAAACATCGTCCATTAGAACAGCAAATGAAGACTAAATGTGGAAAGGATATGCAAAAATGCATGAATATTATAGTCAGGTGTCCAATAAATATTGATTAAACAGGGTATATTAATAATAATAATAATAATAATAATATCACTATAATAATAATAATAATAATAATAATAATAATAATAATAATAATAATAATAATGATTATGGTGATGATATTATTATTATTATTATTATTATTATTATTATTATTACTATTATTATTATTATTTTTATTATTATAATGTTCATTTAAATTTTTGATTGATAACGATATACTTTTGAATATTTTTTTATTCCTTTTTTTATAACTTTGTGTCTGAATAATTTTCAACTAATTATTAGAGAGAGAGAAGAAAAAAAAGATAATCCTACAAAAAGAACAAAAAACAAAACAACCTATATTATTTGTAACTATAGAAACGATAAACTTCTGACCAATCAGGATTAAGTATTCATATCAATTAATATAAATACTACGTATTCAAACGCCTTTATTATAATGACTTTTACACATCGAGTAATATTTGAACTAGAATTCTCGGTAAACTTTTGCTATAATCACTGCTGATGTTGAGTGTAAAATTCCTGGATTTTTTTGTTTGTTTTTATACTCTTTTTCCCCCCCTGACTTCACTTATGGATTTCGTAAATGCACAATTCAAACAACACTACTACAGCTTGTAAAAAAATAAATAGATAAATAACACATTCCTGGGCAATCATTTCGCCAAAAAATGATTTGTAATTTTCTTTTCGTATCATAAGGAACAAGCGCTTGTATTTTATTTTTTGCATTAAAGAACAATTTTGACATTTCCTTCTTTGTAAGCCGAGGGTTTTTCAGTGTTTTTATGAGCATGCCGGATGGTGTTCAATGAAGTGGGCAGCCTTTTCCCTCGCTAATGGGTTAATAGAGGTGGAGAATTGGCCAGTGTGCAGCTCCGGCAGTAGTTCTGCTGTACACTTCATTGACTGTGATGTTTTCTAATGTGTTTTTTTCCTCAGACACTGCCTTTGACTCGAGTCCCTCAATTAGGCCCAGTTGGGTCTTTGAAAATTCATTAACACTCTTCAGAGGTGTTAACGGCTGGAGCCACCCCTCTGTGGAGGAGTAATAAATGGCTTTGTGCATGCGAGAGTAGAAACACCGGAGCCGAAGCCATGGCAGGTGAAAGCCACAGATCTCAGTGCTAATTTGCTGAGTTTTTAATGCTCAATGTTTTGTTATAATCTGGCATGTAATGAATACTGGACAGATGCAAATGCAGGTTTAATAAACGCGACATGGTCGACAGGCAGGCCCCGAATCTGTAAACAGGCCAATGGTGAAATGAGAAACAAACAGAATAACGAAGGACGGGCTACAGTCGAGAACAAAGTGCTAAACGGCCGAAGATGAAAGGATTGATAAACGACAGCGACAAAAGCAACCAACCGTAGACTTCGCAGTGAGCTGAGTGAATTATATTCCTTTTAAACTGGGGCTGTGAGTGAGTATTTAATGGGAAACTGGTGCAAATCAGTATGAAGGTGATTGTGAACATGCAAGGATGTCTTGGTAGTCAGAGTCCAGGGTGCCATGTTTGAAAGTCGGATGGGAAGTTAAAATTCGGGAATGACTTGACAATTATGTTTTATAATCATATAGAAGACCTATAACCAGTTTATAAGCATGTTTTCTAATGTGCCCCAAAGAAGAATTGTTGATTTTGTTTAATCTTATTCATACAAATGAGCAGCTATTGGTTGAGGGCCTTGCTCAGGGGCCCAGGAGGGGCAACTTGGTGGGCTGGGATTTAAACTAATGACCTTTTAAACCAAAATCCAACCACTAATAGTAATTAAACAGTTCATGAACAACCCTTCAATAATGTGACTTAGAAGAACGAGTCGCCTCAAAAAGAGATTTATTCATTTTCTACTGGACACGTATGATCAAAGCTTCGCAAAATCTCCGTAGGTTATGTACAGGAAACAGAATTGAGTACTTCACCTCTCAAAGAACTGAATACCCAGTACTGGCTTTTAAGAATGTTCTGATATAAGAAATGAACTAAATGAATCCTTCATTTAAAGATTCCTTCAATTTGATAACCGAGATTCAAGGAACCAAGTCACTAAAATGATCTAAACTTAGTGTCACTAGACACTAAGGTGCCACCTCCACCAGCTCCATCTAAATTGGCACAGCACCGTCCCTTACGGTCCCTCCTGCAGGTGGTGAGCCCACGGGAAGGCGGCCCCACGTCACTCCGACGTCACAGGCCTTGATAATTCCCTCGTAAGGGACCCCCGGAGCATAGAGGGTTAAGGGCCTTGCTCAAGGGCCCAAGAGTGGCAGCCTGGCGATACCGGGGCTTGAACCCCCGACCTTCCGATCGGCAACCCAGCGCCTTAACCGCTGGAGCCACCACTCCCCCTTATATATATATATATATAAATACACACAGCACGCATTTCTGTTTGATCACTTTTATTGAAAATATAAATAAATATAAAAGAGGCGAAATTAAAACCTTCATCACAAAACACAGTTATTCACAACATCCTTTCATTATGTAGATATTAAACAAAAAAATCCACAATAAAATAATTTTAAAACATTTCTTTCACTGATGCGCAAAGTCTCAAATCAGCACTAAAATCCTCCATGATGCACACAATATACCCTCTGTGGTCGACAAGAGCGCATTTTATGCCATTTTTTTCTCATAACGACGAAACTAAATTAAATTACTGTCTTCTTTGATCGTACAGATGAGAGCAGTACATTATTCGAATCTGTTAAGGGTTTAATTTTATTTGTATACACTCATAATAACAACAAAACACTGCACTTTTGTAAAACAAAGAAAACGGACAGGGGGCGCTCTTTGCCGTCTCTGTCATCTCTCTTCACAGACACATAAATAAAACAACCTGAATCTCAGTGAATTCTTGCCTACAGACATAATAAGTATATGAAAAGAAAACTTTAAAATATGTAATCCATATGAAAAAAAAGGTACAGTTTTTCTGGTATCACCTCATTAACCGTCCGTGTGGAAACATAGCAAAAGTTCCTGATGATTTACATAATTACTTTAAAACATTTACAGGAATATTTTATCTTCATACTTTATGTTGAGTTTAGTTTCACTAATAATAAACATATATTTGCATAAAGCATCCATATTTGTACATGTCCATGTTGATTAGAGTATTAACAACTTAATGTATTCATTTAAGGTACATCTAGAAAAGAAAAAAAATGTGCGATATTAATCAATTAATAAATACATAGACATGAATATACTATGTTCATTCTGTGATCTAGACAACAAGTGAACACAAGGACCAGTGATAAGACTGATGGGAAAGTGGTAGCTTCCTGATTGAGGCATTCATCATTCGACCCCAAACATCATGAATTCAAATCCCAGCACCGCCAAACCAAACTGGGCTCTTGAACAATAATATTATATATATATATATATATATATATACATATACACACAGTGGAACCCGGTTATGTCGATGTCCTAGGGGGTCGCCAAAAAGCATGGAGGTAACCGATGATCGAGATAAACGAAAATCAAAATGGCGGCAGTATATTAACGTGCTTGAAATTTCTTTATGTACATGATGTGCGTTAATAAATGAGAATGTGCATGCACGTGTTTTTGGAGGGTTTTTTACACAACAGCGTTGCTGCAATTTGTTTGATGAAGTCATGCTATAAAAATACATACAGTACATGTTTATCTGTCAGAAATCCACCTGCCACGCCCCCTTCAGCCCCCTTCAGCGTGTCAGGTGTTTTCTCGGCCGCTTTCTCTGAAGCTCCCGGCTTTAATCACGCACATATGGTGCTCGTTTATCATCATCACTAGCTCCTATTTAAACTTCCACACTCTCACCGTCCGTTATTGTTTATTGTTAGGGTTGTCGAGGTAACCGAGGGCGAGATAACCGGGTTCCACTGTATATATATATATATATATATATATTATATATATTTCAATTTTAATTCCAGCATTTATTATGACTTGGAAAATTCTGACCTCTGACCAAATAAAAACGCCCCATCGGTTCTGTTCTCCTACATGGGAGCTCACAATGGTTCTCTTAACACTGAGTTCAGCAGGTGGAGTCAGGTGAAGCTTAAGACGTTGGTCTCAAGTTCATGAGTTCAAATCCCAGCACCACAAAGCTTCCACTGCTGGGCCCTTGAGCAAGGCCCTTAACTCTCAACTGCTCAGTTGTTTGAATGGAATAAATGCTGTGAATATAAAATCATCATTTCATTGCTTGTTAAACACTTCTACAGTTTCTGTTATCAGGAAGTGAATATCCATCACATAGCCAGCTAACTTGTTGCTAACAAAACGTGAACTTTGAGCCCTTGAGTTTGTTTATCTTCCATCCGATTTTGCACCGCAAACTGTGGGAGACACGTTCCGAGTTCCGACTTCCCAGTTTCAAGGGCAAGTCAAACACAACATGAGTGTTTGAACGTCCTTATTATCTAAGCGCTGTAAGTTTTGGGTGTCTTGCTAGTTTTAACCTTGTGCTGTCTGATTAAATGAGTATAGATTTACCTCAGAAACTTATCTGCCCTTAATTTATACCCTAATAGAGTGTGTGAGCTGCCGTCTGCCTCAGGCTGGAGTTTATTACAATCTAGTGATTACCTGCTTGACTAGTCTTGACTTTATTACTTATTTATTTTCCACATAGCTAATTCGTCATGGCCCAAAGTCTCGTTTAAGAGTCCTCTATCACATGGAAGTCAAATCACTATACACGCACACAACACACACAGAAAATAAAAGCTAACCGTAAAGCTAGCTACAACAGAGACACAAATGTTTCTAGCAATCATCCAAGTTGCTGGGACTTAATATATGTATATATATATATATATATATATATATATAAAATAAGAAGTTCTGCTGAAGGTGCAATAAGACCCCACTTTCTGCCAAACAGCATCTTTTCTCTCTAATGGACGACCTTTCAGGAGCCACAACATCCTGACACGCTGCTGCCTCACTACCTCCTCTCCGAGTCACGCTCCAGACCCTTCAGGATTAGCAAAGTAAATCCGTGACAGAAATACGTTCCGAAAATGTCACTTTATCTCTGAGGTACGGACCAAAACAGTACTCACAGTCCTGCATTTATTACCGCAGTAAGAAATAAAGCGCTTCTATTGTGCTGTTGTGTGAAAATGAGCCAGAGCAGAATGGTGTGATGAAGCGAAGTTACATCTACAGGGAATTTGGCAATGCTAGCAGGGTTTATTACTGTTATATTTATACTTAGTGTTGTGGAATGTTTGTAAGACGAGTTAGCCCCTGTTATCATTTATGCTAGCAGCTATACTTTGGTTTTCCGATTTGATTTTGAGCTTCAGTTGAATGCGTGTGAATATTTATATATAGGGGTGTAACAGTACACGTATTTGTACCAAAGATTTTCGGTACAGGGCTTTCAGTTAAGTTTGTATCGAATGCTAGAAATACACAACAATGCACAACAACACCAGGGCTATAAAAAAAAAAAAAAGAGGGTAGAGTGAGCGCAGTGTCACTGTGGCTACGGAAATAAGATTTGTTTTGCACATGCATAAAAACACTAAAGAATACATAGCAGGAGCGTTAGCTGCTGACCAGGAAGTTGCTAGCAGCTAATGCTAGCAATATGGATTCTTTTGGAAGTGTACTAAATCCTTTTGTGTTTTGTCTTATATATTTTTTTAAATAAGCACATATTTTCGTGTTTGGCTCCTTTTCTGAGCTACAGGTGCTATTAGGGATGATGGATTGTAATTATGATGAATCCTGGTGTGCAGGTCTTCATTACGAGGCTTTATTACATTTGATAAAAAAGTTCATTGGAAAAAAAAAAAAAAAGAAAAACAGTTACCAAACAGAAAATCATTATCCACACAAATGCACAAGTAGAAAGTGTCAGATCCACGTTTGATGCCAATCCGAACACAGCAAGGTCACTGGATTTCTGACTCTGTCTCGGTATTGATGCTCAAACGATCAGGACATTAGCATATTAAAGTCAAACTGACCCGCTTTCTCTCCATGCTGACGCTGATAATTAAACTCGAGGGACTTCGACAGACAGGGTTTATAATTATTCTCTGCCCCGAGTGATCTGAAAGCGCAGGAAGACAGAACAGGCACATTCGATTTGATCTGTGAGCGCTAACATTTGAGCCCAGAAAAAAAATTATATAAAAAACACACTATACAGGCAAAAGTTTGTGGACACCTGATTATAAGATGAAGTGTTTTCTTTTGAACATCTAATCCCACACTAAGTTGTGGCGATTCATTCAGCTACATTGTTGTGAGTGAAGTCAGGTACTGATGTAGGTGAGAAGGTGAGGAGGCCTTGGGTGCAGTCAGCGTTCATTCTAAAAGGTGTTCAATAGGGTTTAAAGCTCTATAGCAGACCATTAAACACAAACAAACACACACACATGCACACATACGACAGTATTTTGTGTAGCAATATTTGACCTCAGAAACCCTTTTCAGGTGGTTTCCAAAATAAACTTGTTTGTGGAAATATTATTATTTATGCAAACTGCAATGTCCAAACATCATAAACGCCGTCATTTATTTCTCTCAGTGAGTTTTTATTACTGCAGTGCTAAAAGCAGGGATGTGTGACACACACACACACACACACACACACACACACACACACACACACACACACACACACACACCACATTGCACTCGAGTCTGTATTTTTTTAACAAAAATAATTTCAGAATGCAGCAGCAAGAGTCCTCACTTGATCTAGAAAATAAGAGCACATCACCCCTGTTTTAATCATCTACACTGTTTCCAATTAAATCTCGAATTAATTATAAAATACTACTACTGACGTATAAAGCAATTAACGCTCTCACGCCACAGTATCTGAGTGAACTTCTGTACCAGTATGATCCTCCACGTCTACTTAAATCAAAAGGTGCAGTCTATTTGTTGGTACCTCAAATAATGAAGAGTCCAGCAGGGGGCAGATGTTTCTCTTATAAACCCAACAGTTATGGAACAACCTTCCAATCAGTGTTCAGGACTCAGACACAGTCTCAGTGTTCAAGTCGAGGCTGAAAACGTATTTTTTTATTCAAGTCTTTAGTCAGTAGGTGTTTGTGAGGTAAAGGAGCAGATCTGGAGGGATCATGGATATCAAGTGTTTGGTGAACTGGGATATTTGTATGCTGTTGTCCCCTCACTCACATACATTCACTCGCTCAGGTTTTTCGACGGTGGTGTGGTGGGTCATCTCTTGTCCCAGAGATTAATCCCCCCCACCCCACCAGTGGGATGTCAATAAAGAAAATGGGTCTCGATTGTCAGTGTGAAATCATCCAAATAAATAAAATAAATTCAAACCAAATGAAAAAATGCCTTTAAATATTCTACGGTGCTGCAGATTTTTACCACCAAACATACTGAATGCTTTTGGAGAAATTACATCTCGGGGTTTTTCAGTGGGATGAATATAAAGTATATTTCAGTACAAATAATAAAGAATATGTTATAAAAACTTTTCTAATATTTTTTATCTGCTCATTATTTATTCATTATTTTGCTGCTGACTTTATAAAACTAATGTGAGAAGAACACACTGTTTCTGTTCAGCTGTTTAATTTCACTGTCCCTCCAACATCGTTTAAAAAACGAGGGAGAGGCGGAGGAAAAAATGAGGGAGAGCGAGAGGACGGAACATGCTAACCAGAGAGGGGAAGGCATGAGGGAGGACAAAAGTAAAGAACAAGAGAGTGAGAGCAAGGAATGAGGGAGCGCAAGTGGAAGGAACTTTTGGCACATCATGAAACGAAAAACACAACAAAGGAAACCCAGAACTGTTGAGCAGCTAGAATCCTTTATCAGACACGTATGGGGAAACATTTATCTCTCAAAACCTTGGCAACTGGTGTCCTCAGATTTGCAAACCATTGCATTCTGTTGTTTATTTACATTTACACAGTGTCCAAACTTCTTTTTAATTATATATACATACATACATACATACATACATACATACATACATACATATACACACACACACACACACACACACACACACATATATATATATACATATACACACACACACACACACACAAATATACAGTTAGTTTTTTCAGTTGACTGTTTTAATGTTTTTATTAATTTCTTGTTTTTAGCTAAAAAAATGTTTTTATAATAATATAATAAATCTTTAGTTATATTTTGTATTATTTCTTTGTATTTTACTTTTTGTTTTGAAGAAATGATGGATGTTAAAGCAGCTTTCGGTTCCCTCAGCATCCAGATACGGAACAGTATGATATCAGTACACCTCGCTTTCACATTCATTATTTGATTTTCTTGCCGTTGACTCAGCGTGTGTTTTCACCAGCAGGTCCGTCATCGTCATCTCAATCGCCTTTTCTGTAGGCTGCAGGTCAGAAATGTAATTAACCTCATTCTGTTTGCTCTCGAACAAAAGACTGATGCAGGATTACACACACATGCACACACACAAATATTTGTCTTACTCTTTGTGTGAGGACCTTCCATTGATTATAATTACTGACACTGAGAAAGGAAACATTAAGGTTTTTTTTATATATATATATATATATATATATATATATATATATATATATATATATATATATATATATATATATATATATATATATATATATATATATATATATATATATAATGTAAAAAATGCTACAGCATTCAAAAGACGCCCAATACAATTGTGCGCCTCCCAGTTTGTGCTAACAGTTTGGAGAAGAACCACATATGGCTGGGAAAACCGTTTCTTTTTTTTTTTTTTATATATATTTTTTCTTACTTTCTTTTTCATATATTCTTTTGTTCAATAGCGTTTATAGCAGGAGACCTTCCATTCCAACCTGTGTAAAGCATATTTTCATGGAGCTGGCTTTGTGTACAGGGTCATTGTCATGCTGGAAACAGCGCATCCATTTAATGCTAGCTCATCTAAACACATCCTATACAATTATGCAGAAAATTCAAAAGCTATGAACTTTATACCTTGATAAAAACTTTTATTAGTTAAGCTCTAGTTCCAGATGCTTTTGCAGTTATTCATGAAGTAAGTGATGCTCGTGCTTTGCTCTTCAAACGATTAAGACTCTAGACTTCTCTAACTGGAGGTCCAGACAGGGTGGGACGATGCTAATGATGGTTTGATCTCCTTGTCGTTACTAAAAGGCATCACGTCCCCTGGTGGACACATGGGGACTGGAGCAAACTGAGCCCTCCACCATATAAACGACTCGTAAACACAGTGGCGTTTTGTGAAGTGGAAAAATGGACATTTAATGGCTTCGGAACAAAAAAAAAAAAAGGATACGCTATTCACCTCGTTTATCTCTGAAATCGGTTTTCTTTCATGCGCCTCTCTTGTTCCTATCGTTTCTCCTGGAGCGCCGAAACATTCCTTTTGTTTCTAAGCAAATGCACAGGTACGAGGACTGTGATTTGAATAAAACAGGTTTTCATTTTTCATGAGACTGCTGAGAGACAACGATGGTGCTGCTGTTTTTTTTTTTTTATGCTCTCTTTATCGCAGTAGGATTTCGTTTTGAGCATGCTTTATGCGTAGCTTTCTCTCTCGCTCTCTCTCTCTCTCTCCCTCTCTCTTTCTGCTCCTCCTCCCCATTTGTAGTCAAAACAAAGTTCATTATCTTCCATCATGATATAAAGCTCTGGTCTCCCAACACAGCAGGCTGCACGAATATCTGGGACAACAAGCTTTTTTTGTTTACAAATGTTTAGTATTGTTGCATCAAGCTTTATAACAAGCACTACATCTCTTTACGTCTTTATGTGCCTTTACATATTTCTTCTGTTTTTAAATCTCTTCCTTTTATCCCTTTTATGACTTTCTATGTATTTATCATTTCTTTTGTCACTTTGCATTTCTGTCTTTTTACTTTTATTTACATCTCATTGTCTCTCGATGTTTCTTCACATCCCCTTCATTTTGTTTACTTCTTTACATCCACGTCTTCTTTATTTTTTTTTACGTTTCTTTACGTCTCCTTAATTTTCTTTACATTACTTCGTTACAACTTTTTTTCTTTACGTTTGACATTTTCTCTTTGTTGATTTTTTCTTTTTGCATCTCTTTGTCTCTTCTAATGCAACAACATGAAGACTGACTTCAACCAAACAAATATATAAATGTCCAGATGTTCCACTTAATTTTCAGAAAAATTTTACATTTACATTTGTGGCATTTAGCAGATACTCCTGTCCAGAGCGACATACAAAAGTGCTTTGAGTCTCCATCGATTTAAACCTGGAAAGTATTAGTTTAAGTGTTTCAGGAAGAGGAAAGTTTTCACCCATCGCTTGAAGATATCCAGGGACTTCCCTGTTCGGACATCTTGTCAAGACCTTCCAGTTTCGCGGTGTGCACTTCCGGGTTGGTGGCCATCAAGGCGTTTTTTCCGCAACACCAGGTATTTAATGATAACAAAGACATTAACTCTGTGCAAGATTATCTCACCTGCTTTGACAGTCCCTGAGAGTATTCTTGCCACCTTGTCTGCTCTGGTTCTTGTTTCCAATCCCTGTTCTGCCCTGCCTGTCTGTTTACCATTTTCGGACTTTGCATTTTGGTTTGTGTTTTTGATCTGCCCTATATTTCTCTGTCTGCTGGCTTTTGTATTTTGGACTGTTTGAGATTTTGATTCTGCCTCTGTTCCTTCCTTAGTTTGCCGGCTTTGTTTAAGAACTGAGTTTTTCCCATTGACGGTTCTTTCATTAAAGATTTTTTTTATTTTTTTAACTCTGCTTGCATCCTGAATTTGGTTCTTCCAGTCACTTCTTTAAAACATCTAGAGGACGTTCATTCCAACATCTCGGTGCCAGAACAGAGAAGAGCCTTGAAGTATACTTACCTCTTACCCAGAGAGAAGGTGGAACCAGTTGAGGAGTGATGTGGTCTCTGAGGTAAGAGGGTGCTGGTCCATTTTTAGCCTTATAGGCAAGTATTAGTGTTTCAGTTTTAAAATGACAAGAGACTGAACATGCACCTGGGCAGCCATTTTGGACATAAATGGTTGAATCCTTTGGATGTTGTAGAGGAGGAACGGACAAGAACAAGTCACATTAGCAACATGTGAGGAGAAGGACAGTTGATTGTCCATAGTTACCCAAGGTTGCGAGCAGTGGCTGAAAGGAAGAGCAGAGAGTCATGACCAGTTATTTGGAGTTATTCACCTAAGTGAATCATCCACGAAGAGATATCCTCCAAACATGCAGTGATTCGAGCAGAATCTGTGGTATCTGAGGGAGGAAAGGAGAAGATGAGTTAAGTGTCATCAGCATAGCAGTGGTTCTTCCAGTGACTTCTTTACAGCACCTACACAGCTTTTCACATAAAAAACATGTGAGGATATGACTTCACCAAGAGAGTGAGTATAGAGGAAGAAAGGAGGGGACTAAATATTGAGCCCTGTGGGACACCAGTGGAGCGTCTGTGTGGGGCAGATGTGGACCCCCTACATGTTACCTGGTATGAGCGACCTCCCAGGTAGAAAGAAAACCATTACCATGCTGCTCCATGGATACCGAGGCTCCTCAGGGTAAACAAATGTGTCTGGTGTGTTGAAGGGCAGCTGTAAAATATCAAGGAGAAGGAATTCAGAAGAGTCAGATGGCAAGATGACTAAAGTTTGTCAGATGGGAGGTTGAAGTCACCAAGAACAGTCAGATGGGTGCTGTCAGAAGGGAAAGTTCTGAGGAGTGTGTCGAGCCCTTCTAGGAAGTATCCAAGGGGACCAGGAGGGCAGTAGATGACAATGATGAAGAGTTTGATTGGTTAGGTAACTGTAACTGCATGGAACACAAAACAAGACATGGTGAGATGAGACAAAGGGAGAGGTGTGAAACACCATCTCTGTGACAACAGTAAACCCACACCACCACCTTTACCTGTTTCTCTTGGCGAGTAAAAGAAAGCATAGGCAGAAGACCGAGCAGCTGGTGTAGTGGTGTTCTGTGGGGATATACAGGTCGCAGTGAGTGCCAAAAAGTTGAAGGCATAGTGATAAATTCAGCTTTCCTTACAGCAGACTGTTAATTCCAGAGCCCACCTACCACTGCTGTTGAGATTGAGACAACAGAGGCCTCTGTTCTGTGAATGAGAGCTGTGTCTGTAAGAGGTGACTACAGAGATGGGTTCAAGACACATGACTGATGCACCAACTTGAGATCAAGGCATGATTTTAAAATCCCAAAAACACAAAATATGTACAAGTATATACTGGCCATAGCAGGGTTACCTCCAACCACTACAGTCACTAGTGCTATGCAAGGTAACAATACAAATACAATTAACTGAGTTAAATACATTTACAAAAGTCAGAATCCTACCTTACCAGTAGAGAATAGATTCAAAATAGAGCTAAAGCACAATGCAAACATGAAAAAGAAGCAAAAATCCTTCTCTAGCACGAATTACAGCGTTACATACCGTCTGCTTTGGGACAGTTGGTTTCTCCAAACGTTCAGCTGAAATACTGAGATTTAATTCTTGTGATCCAGTTCATCCCAGAGTAGTTCAGTAGGATTTAGGTGCGGTGACTGGGCAGGTTGTTCCATAATGTGTGTTTTTCTTATTGCCTTTATTACTTCTTACCTTCATGTCCTAAACTCAAATATATTCATTTGCATCAATTCCATCTTTCTTCTTTAATAACTTCTTTCTTCCTTTATTATGTCTCACAATAATGTCTTTCTTTCTTGCGTTTTTTTCATTATCACCTTCCCCTTCTTCCTTCCCTCTTTCGCCACCTTCTTCCTGTCTATCAGTCTTTCCCTCAGAATTTTTTTTCCCAAAGGAATAAGTAAAAAAAGAAACGATCAGTCTGGCAATTTGCCCACCCACCCACTCACTCACCCACTCTACTTTAATAACTGTTTCATTTCTGGTTTTAGTTGCTCACTTCATATACACCATAAAGTGCTAAATGTTGCTAATATATCAGTCATGACATTGTGTTGTAGTGTTAATAAGCCCTGCTGTTAGCTTGTTTGCCACCGGTTTATTTGTCACCAAGCAGTTTTGGAGCGAAACATTTGTTTCTTCACTGTTTTTTTCACTAAAAGCAATATGCTTTAGAATGCTTAAAAAACTGCATGGTAAAGAAATAATCTGTAAATTCATTAGTAAATGAGATCATCTTAAATCCCAGTAGAATCTCATGTTGTTAATGTGTACATTTTCTTAAGCTAAATATAAGAATGCCAATGTTGCTAATTTAATCCCAGTGAGAGCCAAATTAGCAGCATGCTGCCAAGATTATTCTCAGGTTTCAGGATTGTATTTTCTCTTCATGCCAATCGTTTGAATCATTTTAACGATTTTTGTTGAGGTGAAGAACCAGACAAAACAGGTGTGTTGAAAATGGAAAAAAAGAAAACCTTGATGCTAAAAATGCTAATATTTATCTGGTAGCCTTCACTTTATTATACATTGGATTGGAGATGATATTACAGATGAAAGGGAATTACATATGCATGGGTTTAGCAACATTTCAATGTGTGTGTGTGTGTGTGTGTGTGTGTGTGTGTGTGTGTGTGTGTGTGTGTGTGTGTGTGTGTGTTTATTCAGCTTTTATTCAATACATGTTTATCAAAGCCGAGCATAATGTCAGATAAACTAAAGCAGCATGGAAGTTTAATTTTCTTAAGAAATCGATTGATAGGAGCAGATCCTGGGAAACGATCTCCTTACAGAAAACTACAAACCCAGTGGTTACTTATGCTAATCATGATATTGCCCAGTGGTTAATTGTACTAATTGAGTCATTACCCAGTAGTTAATTATTTCACCCAGTAGTAACTTATCTTAGTCAAGTTATTACCCACCGGTTATTCAGATAAACAAGTAGTCCCTTATTTTAATAAAGTTATTCTCCAGCAGTTAATAAGTTAACAATGTTGGTTAATTATTTTAATTGAGTTATTAACTAATAGATCATAATTTTACCCAGTAGTTTCTTGCATTCATTAAATTATTAACCAGTGTTTAATAAGCTAAACTAGTAATTAGTCATGATAGTTGAGCCAGTACTCAGTAGTGAATGATAAATGATGAATATGAGAGAACAAGAAGCCCTCAGGCATGTATTTAGATCCTGTGTTTGGCTTTTCTGCCTAACAGATGACTGTCGAACTGCTCAGTGTTGCATAATTTACATGTCCATGGCTGCATTTAAGTTTCTCTGTCATCCAAAGGACAACTTTTTTTTCCTGATTACTCGACTACATAATTTACACTCAGCATCTGTTGCAGTTCAGGCGTAATTTCCACTGATTTCCTGCCAAGTGTTTCAAAATGAAATAAAACGAGACATAAAAACATTTTTTTTTGGCTGTACGTCACATTTCCAGAATATGTTCGGCGACACGCGTGGCAAGGAAATGAACGCTTACCTTAAAAAATACATTCTTTTTTGCTATCAAATGTGCTATGGAAGGGGAGGGAAGATCAAGAGGACACAAAAGCGCTGTAATAAATTTCATGAAGATTTTCTAAAAACAGCTTACAACATTAGTTCTTTCTTGGGTGGTGTAGGAGCGTGTGGATTATGCTCTCTGAGGAGCTTCTCTTTTAGGACTGGAGCGAGACGTGTTAATAAATGTGGACAAATTGGATTTGGGAATTTGATCGCTTTCTCTCGGCGTGCTTGGCCCGGATCGATTTTTTTTCTACCTTAAGCATTTAATTCAGGCTTTATCAGAGTTAATAAGCCTTTCTTATAATCTAAAGTGAGTCTCGTGGTGTTTAATCACATCTTCTGAATGCAGAACAAAGGTGTATTTTTGACTCTAAGAAAATGAAATAAGAATATTAATAGAAGAGAAGAAACAGCTGAGTAATCAGACCTTTTGTTTCTTGGCTCAATGGGTTGAATCAAAACCACCAGTTAACTTTTTTTTTAAAACAAAATGAAATACACATTGATGCACAGTGAAATTCTTCGCATATCCCAGCTTGTTCGGAAGTTGGGGTCAGCGCGGAGGGTCTTCCATGATACAGTGCCCCTGAAGCACAGAGGGTTAAGAGCCTTGTTTAAGGCCTAACAATGAAAGTTTGACTATATCAGGAAGTGAACCCATGACCTTCCATAAGTAATAAGTAATTTAGAGCCACTGACACAACACTTCCCAGACTCTACAGACTTATTCAGCTCCCAGATCATGATCAAGATTAGCTTGCGTTGACATTTGAAGTAGCAGAAAGAAAGATCACTGTTGGGTTCACGGGTTGTTGCTATTGCAGGTTTTCTTGAATCCTTATTAACATTTGCAAACCGAGAAGCACATTTCTCAAAACACAATAGTTCCCTTTTGAAACGGGTTGAAACCAGTGGAATGTCGGCTCCACCCTCACATGGTGGAGCAAATCTGGGAGAAATTTGGCAAAGCCCAGGTGGACCTGTTAGCTTCTCAAGAGACGAGGCACTGTCCCCTATGGTTATCCCTGACCCCCCCAGCCCCTCTAGGGCTGGATGCCATGGCACAGGCGTGGCTGAGGCAGTGCCTGTACGCCTTTCCCCCCGTCACGCTGCATACACAAGTTCTGAAGAGAGTTTGCCAGGACGGAGTCTGTCCCCTCCTGGTGGCCCCAAAGTGGCTGGGCAGACCATGGTTTGCGGACCTGGTAGCTGGCTGGATCAGCCTCTGTGGGAAATTCCTCAATTGCCCCCCCAGAGCTATGGAGGTTGTTGTTGTGACCCCTGAGGGGGCACAGCCCTGAGGGTCAGGCCTCTCCACCAAGGTGGTAGAGACCATTCTCTATTCCAGACGCATCTTACAGTCAATACTGTGCTTCTGCTGGCTATTTGCTCTCTGACGAAAATTGGTTATTTACAGGCCCTCTTTGTGGGCACCCTCTTATCTGGAGTTTACTCTAGGCATGGCCAGTGCCTTTCTGTACCCTAGAGCAGGTTATGTCTTGAAGGTGTTGACCTGTTATGCTCTAGGCATTCTATCCTCATAAGTGTCAGGCCCCAGAGCAGGAAAAGCTGAACTGACTGTGCGAGCACCGGACACTTGCATCCACAGGATAAGTCCCGAGAGAAATTCGGTTCATCTGCTATGGCCCTCCGAGGAGAGGCCTTCCTGCTAATAAGCAGACAAGCAGCAGGTGGATTATTGATGCTATTGCATCATCCTATGAGTCCTCTAGTCTCCTCGCTCAATTTGGGTCAGACCGCACTCGACCCTGGAGTCCTGGTCCAGGCCTAGTCCCTTTCTCCTGCCTCACCTGCTCACCTTCTTACTGGACCTGCACACTGAGGTGTCCAGGTCCTGGGCGAAGCCGTATTCAGCCTGCTTTTTTAGTCCCAAAGCAGCAATGTACTCCAACGTTATGAAACTAAAAGAATGTGGTAATGGATTGGTGCCCCGGTTTGAAGAGACACTGACTAGCTATCTCATCCTCGGGTGTCGCATCGTCTTTGAAGACCCAGACATTGCCCACCAAGCCCCTGCGTAATATGTCAGTGCTGGGTTGTAAGGCTTACGCCTTAGTGGGTCCACCCTCAAAGTCTACATTTCCGCCATTTTGGCGTATCTTGCACCATGGAGGCGTTGAATCACAATGATTGAAAATGAATGAGGCTGAATTTCTGCTGTTTTGCATCTGAAAATTTCAACAGCACAAATGTTTTTATTTGATTGCATATTTAATTCATATTGATTGCAAGACACAGGACAGATTTCACACTTTTGTGTCTGTTCATTTCCAGGTTGTTAATCCATTTTCAGAAAATGTCTGTCACCAATTGAAGTTTCACGGAAATTAACTACTTCCCTTGATAATATTGGACACAGCAAACAATTGTGCAGAATCAATTTATTAATTCTTCTTCTTCTTCTGGCTTCTCCCATTAGGGGGCGCCACAGCAGATCATCCGTCTCCATACCCCCTGTCCTCTACATCTGCCTCTTTCAACCCAACTACCTGCATGTCTTCCCTCACAACATCTATAAACCTCCTCCTTGCTCTTCCTCTTTTCCTTCTTCCTGGTGTCTCCATCCTCAGCATTTTCCTGCTGATATACCCCATGTCCCTCCTCTGCACATGTCCAAACCATCTCAATCTCACCTCCCTCAACTTGTCTCCAAAACGTCCTACATGCGCTGTCCCTCTAATAAACTAATTTCTAATCCTGTCCATCGACGAACATCTCAACATCTTCAGCTCTGCCTCCTGCCTTTTACTCAATGCCACTGTCTCTAAACCATACAACATCTCAGGTTTCACCACAGTCCTATAAACTTTCCCTCTCACTCTCACAGGTACTCTTCTATCACAAATCACTCCTGCCATCACTCTTCTCCACCCACTCCACCCTGCCTGCACTCGATTAAATGTACTAAAGCATTCGCAATAAATGTATGAAGTGACCACATGATGTGGAGGTTGAAGTCAAGTCAAGTCAAGTCAAGAAGCTTTTATTGTCATTTCAACCATATATAGCTGATGCAGTACACAGTGAAATGAAACAACGTTCCTCCTGAACCCAGGTGCTACATAGAACAACATAAAACAAACAGTACAGAACAGAAGAACACAGGGCCGAGAACTAAGATCCTCGCCACATAAAGTGCATGTGTGCAGCTGGTGCAAACAGTGAAAAAGACAACACAAGACAGTGCAAGACAACACAGGACAGTGCAGGACAATACACAAAATATAAAATTAAAAATAGAAATAAGTAACTAGTAAATAGAAAGTTTCTAGTAAAAAAAAACTAGTAAAAAAAAAGTTTCTAGTAAATAGAAATAAGTAGTTCATGAGAATTTGATTTCTGATCTGAGAAAAACTAAGATGTTTTGTTTATTTTTTTCAGGTGTCTGGGGCAAATAGGCAGGACATCGGTTTTACAAACAACCAATCAGCATAAGCAATCTTCTAACATTAATTTCTGCCACCTTTTTTCTGCCGAAACGAACCTGCTTTTATGTGCTGCTGAACGTCTAGTAAATTTGTGTAGTTCTATTACTCTTACTCATTAATTGGGCAACTTGGCACCAGACAATCTATTCAAAAACTTTCATATGGCAAATAAATGCGAGTTTATTCGATCTTGTTTGTGCATGTTACTGACGAACACACACACTGAGACTAAACTCTATTTAAAGATATGATAATTTGCCGAATCGCCACGAAGTATACGTTCTCTGCTTTCTAACCTTTAGTCTCTTTTTATACAGATTGCTTGTTTTTCTGACTTTGCTTTTGCTTGGCTTTGCCTTGCTAAGTCGGTCTGCTAACCATCTGACCTGTGTCCTTTGTGATATGAATTGATTCGCAAGATTATTTAAAGCTATATTTTTCTGTAAATGTGTTTGTCTGAGACTGCGCTACAGGACAGATGTTTAACGAGTGTGTGAACGCTTTGCAGTGTAAAACGCACAATTGAAGCACAACCTTCTGGGTTTTGTGTTTCCACTGTGCCTGTTTTTTCACCAAGAGTGATGAATAACAACGTAATGAATGGTAATTTTATTGGCACTTTGGAAAATTGTTAGAGGAGGCGGAGCTTCCAGCAGTGTAGCAGTGGAATCTTAAAACTAATGATCTTTGCTAGAGACCAACCCGTAGCTTTACAGCTCACAAATAAGTATTTTTTGCCAAACGTGACTCATGTCCCAAATGAATGAAATTTATTCAGCCACAAGGGTATTAGTAAAGTTAGGTACTGTGAATGTAATAGCGTTCACATTCATCCTGATCGTATGCAATAGGAATGGAGGTCTATTGCTGAAGATCTTTCACACACCTCCAATCCATGCAAAGCAGATATTTGTAAAGTTTGGGTCTCCTGGTTAAGACGTCCGATACAATGCTGTGCGTCCAAGTTTACAGTTTGGGGAAGAATCACATATAGCTGATAAAGTCAGGTGTCCAAACATTTTTGGTTGTACAGTGTATATGTCAAAGTTAAGATTTTGAAAAATATTTAGCTTTCGAAATAATAGGAATTAATTTTGGGCCTCGTTGTAAAGAAATGACAATCTTGGAATTTAAGTGAAGCTTTTTTTTTGGCACATTGGCACCTGTAAACATTTAGCCATTACAATGCAGTGAAATGATCCCTTTAAAAGCAACACACCGATTCAATTAAATCAACAAACAATGAAACCAATGAAAAGGAACAGATTATTAGATTATTATTAATTAGATAGATTTATTAAATTGCTGCAATAATATACCTGTATATAATTCGTCAATATTATAAAAAAAAAAAAAATAGTGTCCCGCCTTCAAAACAACTTCCTGTAGTGTTAATAGACGTTGTGTATTGTGTAAAGCTCCTGAGGGTTTAATTACAGGCAGCTTGTCTAAATCACATGACTCCATTCAAGCTGGACTCGAGTGTTTTTAAATCACATGGTTGGAGAAGCACTATTGGACAAAAGTTTTGGGACACCTGCCTTTTCCAGCCATATGTGGTTCTTCCTAGTTTGCACAAACTGAGGCGTATCGGACGTCTTTGGGTGCAGCAGCATGACATTTTTCCTTGATCTGAATTATGAGACCAAAACCTGACCAGGCCTCCTCACCTCACCTACCTGTTTTTAACACCCTTGTGGCTTAATGAACCTCCACAAAATCTAGTGGAACATCTTCCCAGAAGAATGGAGCTTAATTATAACCGTAAATGGAAACGTGGAATAAAAACCTGCTCAAAGCACACATATCGATCTTATAACCGGGTGTCTACAAACTTCTGGCTGTAGAGTGAACCACTCCTTTTGGTCCTCCTGGTTTTTAACACAGATGTTCTCAGCTGTAAGTAAAAATAAATAAATAAATAAATAAATGTCCAGTGTACAGACGATAGAGAGCAGATGTTCTGGTCACGCTGGAGATTGTTGATGAAGGAGAAGTATAAGAATTTTGACGCCTCAGACGCCTGTACAACATCGATTCAATGGGCTGCAGCTGATTTTTTAAATAGTTGTTGCAGGAGCTCCATGTTCTTCTGCCCGTGATCGTCTCCTAGCAATCATGAAAACATGTCAGGAAACACAAGTAAGAGTTCGGACTTTTAGGTTTCTTTTATTCCCAGTTTAAAATGTCTTTATTGGTCAGTGTTTTGTAGTGAGCAGGGGATGAGTAGAGAAGGGTGAAGTGAGGAGGGTAAGGCGAGGAGATAGATGTACAAGATTTCAGTACAGCATGGATTTATTTATTCATCATTTTCCATTTTATTTAGTAAAAATATAAATAATAAATAGATTCATATAATAAAAGTATTTAAGAAAAAGTCCATTTTCAAAAGCTTGCACATTATTTAATTACATAATTATTATTTTTATCATCATCATCATCATCATCATCATCTCTATAATAATTACAATGATATGTTGTTCATTTAAATTTTTATTCTTGTTAATACTGCTACTAATAATAATTGATATTATTTCTTCGTATTTGTCCTTTCAGAAGCTTTATTATTCTCACAGTGTTCTCACTTTTTCATTACATTTTTTAGAAAATGTTTTCTTAAAATATTAGAGAACATAAACCACCCCCCCCCCAAAAAAAAATAAAATAAATAAAAATAAATAAATAAATATCCACATCCAAAAAAAGTCACATTCATGATATGCAATTCAGTGTTTTTTTCCGTCTGATCGTCTCTGATATATCCTGCAAAGTGACTGATTTAAAGAGACATGGCTCGTCTGCCTGTTCGTTACTGTACTCCCAATTTACCAGTGTGGGTTCGGTCCAAATTGTGAACGATTATCGGCTTAAAGCTCATGAAGGATCCACAGAGAACCCGAGATAATGGCTTTCAATGACTTTGTAAGGGTTTGTGCCATTTAAATAATAAAATAAATACAAAATCTGAATCTGGATTTTTCTTCTTTTTCCCTTTAACAAGATGCTCACAGTGAGATGACACGCTACAGTCATACACCACATGGACAAAACTATCGGGAAAAATGAAAGATGACTTCATTCTTTGGTTCTTCATTCATTCTTTTCTTTCTTCCTTGCTTAATATCCTTTTTTTCTTAGTATGCCTCTTAACTATATTTCTTTCTTTCTTGTTTATTTAACACACACACACACACACACACACACACACACACACACACACACACACACACCATTTTGATTTACACACATCGTCGTTTGTGAGCTGAAAAACAGGCAACACTTTTTTTTAGACTCGTATCTCCAGCAGCTAAACAAAGTAGGACGCATGGGAACAGAAGTCAAAGGTCACGTGTTGCATCTGTGTCCCGACACACACACACACACACACACACACACACACACACACACACACACACACCTGCAGGCCAAAATACACCTCTGACCTCAGTGCATTCTCTTCTCCTTTTATATCTGTTCCTTTTACATGCAGGTGAGAGGAATGCAGAACACAAACACACACCCACACACACACACACCCACACACACACACACACACACAGAATCAGTGACTATCTTTCTAAAATCACAGTTCTTCTATCTTTGTTTGCCTCACCATGTCTAGGTTTAGTGCTCAGAACACCACCACACACACACACACACACACACACACACACTATTGCTGGTGAAGGATGCTGCTGGTGTCTGATGATCACTTCAGGGTTTTTAGGAGAACTCGCTTTTTCCACTTCACGTGCGCACTGTTTTCTACTTACACTCATTTTTAGGGTCATTGAGAAGACAGGAAAAGAACGAGGTGTCCACCCTGTACACGTCTCTGTCATGAAGAGACACAAATTATCATATCTTCACTGAGTCTCTTTTACTCTCTTTCACTCACTGTGTCTTTTTCTTTAACTATGCCTCACTCTTTCAGTCTCTCTCTCTCTCTCTCTCTCTCTCTCTCTCTCTCTCTCTCTCTCTCTCTGCATGCTGGGGGGGAGTGAGCGGAACGTGTGGTGTGTACGCGGGAGGGTGCTTGTCACGTTTCTCTCAACTTTGCATTTTCTATCATTTGATAAACGTTTAAATTTAAACTTAAAAAAAAACAAACTTTTCTTCGTTACTTGCGAGTAACAACTCAGTTCTCTGGATATAGATTGGTGTTTAAAACCCGAACCCGGAGCCACGGTGTGAGAGTGGTAATGGGTGCTAGTGTGGAGGAGTGCAGCCTGGCTGCAGAAAAGGTGGTCGGGGATTAAAATATAATGGCGGCTTTACGGATGTGAACATTTGTGAACACTGTAGAAAAGGCTGGCCAAATTAAACACTGATGGGATTGTAGTGGGGGTTTCACTTACCCATGTGCCTCCCCCTTTCAACCCCATCCAAAAGAGTGACACTGTCTAATGAAACCGCCTTTATCGATGAAGGGATCTTGGTGAGAGAGCTCTCTTGATATGAAAGGCTTGTCTCCCCGAATGATCCCAAACGGAAGTAAGTCTGACCTGCTGAAGTACGTAGTTCACTTACATGAACAAAGCACATGCTAATGTTCAAAATCCATTGGTTTGACTATGGGATTTATGTGTGAACTGATTCCATAAAGTGATTCGGCTGCAGGAAAAGCGGACACCTAGTGTGGGCGTGTCCCCAGGCAGACAGTACAGTGGGACGAAAGCAGAGTTCCAGCTCGTGACTGGAACAAACTGCACAGGCTGATGGTGATGTTGGGACGGGTTCCCCCGGTCTCGGGTGGAGCAGATTTTCCGCCACTGGCAGCGAGGTTCCCCGGAAACGAGCGGAACGGAATTAAGAGGCAGAAGAGGGTGGACGTGTTGTTTTATCAAGAGACCCACAGCGATAGTAACAAATTTACTGACTGGAGCCACAACACTGCCTTGTGGAGGCATGGCACTTTTATTCTCCAGTCACATACAATACAGAGGAGATTGTGAAGGGCAGACTGTAAAAAGTCAGGGTCCAGTTCGAGAAACGTTTTTATTTGTATATATGCTCCAACCTTCTAGATCATTTATGCGACGCCATCGAGACGTGTAACAAACGAAGAATCTTTATTTGTTGGTGGGGATTTTAACTGCACTACAGACAACAGCGCCCGCAATCATAGAACCCCACATGCCTTCATTCACAGCGATCATTTCATGGCTCCCAGAAACAGTACACATGGGCACATGTCCAATTTTATGTCGCTTGCAAAGTTGGACAGGTTTTTTAAACATAATTGAAACATTTTAAGGGAGTTGTTTTTATCAGCCCTGTTCGTCTCTCAGACCACAGTTTGGTTTCCTGCATAGTGGTTTTAAAATCTATTAAACCAAAAAGTGAATACTGGCATTTTAACACAGCTCTTTTACACGATAAACATTTTAATAACATTTTTACCTTTTTTTGGAAAAATTTTAAAGAGGATAAGTAGAAATGCAGTGCTGGGACCTGGGCAAAGTACACACCAAGCAATTATGTCAACAGTACACTGCAAATGTCACAAGGGATTTGGCTCAGTCAATAAGTCAATTAGAACATGAAATTATGGAACTCCAATCCCTTTTACAGCCAACAGGAGAACAGGACCGTATTCAGACCCTTACAGCTAAAAAAACAAACAAATTATTTCAGACCTCCTAGTGTTAAAAGTACAAGGCAGGCTAATAGAAATCAAGCTTCAGAATGCAGACCAAATGGATGCACCATCTACATTATTTTTTAACCTTGAAAAAAATCCACAACCTGCGATCCTGGTTGCGACATTTTATCCGAACTCACCGAAATACGCAGGAGAGCAGTTTTTATATAAAAAGTTTTACACCAGCTAGCTCAAAGTGGACCATGTCACAGAGCAGGTCTTCCTAGGAGGACTGACCAAAGTCCCTGAACACCTACATGCAGCATTTAGTGGAGCAATAACGTCAGAAGAGCTTCTTAAACCCCTACAAAGTACGGAGAGTGGAAAAGCAGCAGGTATAGATGGACTTCCAGTAGAGATCTACAAGTGCTTCTGGGCTGTTGTGGGGGAAGACTTGCTGGAAGTTCTCAACAACAGTTTAACTAGAGGGTTGCTTCCAGTGAGTTGCAGGAGGGCAGTCCTCATGCTACTTCCAAAAAAAAAAAAAAAAGAACTAACAAATACGAAACTGGAGACCTGTGTCTCTATTATGCAGCGACTATAAACTGCTCTTTAAGGTTTGAGCCACCAGACTGGGAAGCGTTCTGGAAGAAGTAATTTACTCTGATCAGACATACTGTGTACCTGAGAGGTCGATATTTGACAACATTTACATTTGTGGCATTTGGCAGACACCCTTATCCAGAGCAACTTACAACTGAGGGTTTTAGGGCTTTGCTCAAGGGCCCAGCAGTGGCAGCTTGGTGGTGGTGGGATTTGAACCTGTGATCTTCTAATCCAAAGCCCAATGCCTTAACCACTGAGCTACCACCTCAATCTCATCTCAACCAACAACATCTCACTGGTTTGAGATCTTTTAAGTGCCTCAAAATTATTCAGGCTGAAAATGAGTCTGGTCTCCATAGACCAGGAGAAAGCGTTTGCACATGATTTTTTTTGGAAAACTTTTAAAGCTTTCGGTTTTAGCTCTGATTTTCTAAGAGTTTTATATTGTGACATTAAAAGTGTACTGAAAGTTGACGGTGGCTTATGTGCTCCTTTAGAAGTATACAAGGGTGTAAGACAAGCTTCCTCTCTTCAGGAATGCTCTACGCCCTTGCCATAGAACCATTTTTAAATAGGCTGGGAAATGAGCTGAAAGTGTTTCCTGTTTGTGGGACCACCTTCCATTTGTCAGAAAATGTTTTATAAAGCCTGTGTTAAGATTTTTAATAAGAAAAGTTTAAATGGTAGAGTGGACACAGCGTGGCGCTCTTTCCTCAGGCCTGGGGAGGAAAAGCAAACACAGTGGAGAACACTCTACAAGCCACCATTAACAAAAAGAACTGAAGATATACAATGGAGAATCCTGCAAGGAATCATTGCTGTAAATGCTTTTATCTCACTTCTGTGTCCAGAGACAGGTCACGAGTGTCCCTTCTGTCTCCAGAGAGACAATATTTCATACTTTTACCCAGTATCAGCTCTTAAACCTTATTGTGGGTCAGGCAAAGATGGGCATCTACATCAGCCGAAAAAATTAAATAGAAGAAAGAGCAGCCATGACGCAAATATAGTGACAACAGCACTGATGAAGTCCAGGATTCTAGTGGACAACTGGACAAATGGACAACTTTATCTTTGAGAAAATCTGGTGCAATAAAAATCCACTCCGCTCTTTTTTTTTAATGATGAACTGCATTTTGCACATACAATGTCGTAAGAACATCATGTAAATGTAGATTTTTTCCCCATTTTTACACAAATAACTTTTTTCAGCTGTTTGTTTGTTTATTTATTTATTTATTTATTTATTTATTTATTTATTTATTTATTTATTTATTTATTTAAGTGATGTATTGACTTAAATGTAACTTCTAATTGATTGCTGTTACAAGCCTTAAGCATTCGTATCTGCACTTCTACTGAGTGAAGGTTGTGTGTATCTTTGCCATGTCTGCTCCTCGGATCCTACTGTTAACATTGTATAGACCCAAACTTCGTCAGAGCTGCAGAAGATATTTCCTAATCTTCTTTAGTAAATGGTCATGGTTATTTCTGTAAAAGTGTGAGAATGAGTTATTCATACAAGTTATTTTACTGTTTATATATTTACTCCCCTGTGTGTCGGTGAAATCTGGCTGTAGTCCGGTTTTTGTGTTCAGGTCGCCACGGATGAACACATTTCCCAGCGCCTGGAAGTGGATTTTCTCTTCCTTTAATGTGGAGAACGTCATGCTACATAGTAGGAATTTGTCCTCCTGCTGTTTGTCCTCATGAGTCTCTTATTTGAAAGACTGTTGAGTATTTGTGATAGTGGGATGATTTCTCTGCAATTGGGTAGGCAGTAGGAGGTGGTGTCTGCCCTGCTCTCTCTCTCTCTCTCTCTCTCTCTCTCTCTCTCTCTCTCTCTCTCTCTCTCTCTCTCTTGCAGTCTTTTTCTCTCTTTCACTCCTTCACAGTGTCTCTTTTACTGTGTATCACCCCTTCACTGTCACTCTTTCCCGCTTTCACCGTCTCTCTTTTCCACTGCCTCTCTCACCTTTTCCACTTGTCATTCTGTGTCTCTTTGTGTTCATTGTTTCCTTCATTTTATTCTCTTGCTCACTTCTTTGTTTCAATCATTTCATTCCCCTTCTTGCTCTTCATCATCTCGCTCTTTCTCTCATATTTATCTGTCAGTTCATCCTGCGCCGCCTTTTCACTCTCCATCTTCGCTGTCCTTTCTTTTTATCTCTCCCTCGCTCTATTTTCCCTCCTCACATGCTCATTTTTTTGGCATCCCTCTGTCTCATTCTCTCTCTCTATCTCTCTCTCGTCTTCCTCTTGTCATCTCCCATGTTGCTCCTGTTGGCTTGGGGCGTGTTGAGTGAAGCTCTGACACGAGTTCTGCTGCCAAGTCGCCCGAGGGACAAGAAACATATTGCTCCCTCCACATTGTCCTCTTCCTTCTCCTCCTCCTCCTCCTCCTCCCCGCATCCTCCCTCGCTCGGTGTTTGAACGGGGCCAGTGTAAAACTTTCATGTCGTTGCGTTGACTTCGGCGGTCGATACGAGACGGGACGAGACGGGAACGCCAGGAGGTGTCGGGGAACGCCGCTCTCATTTCCTGTGCCGCAGAGATTCGCAGGAAGTCCTGTCAGAACAACACAACGGGAAATTACAGTTCGATTAGAGCGAGCCGGAGCGGCGGAGCATATTAAAACTCACATAGGCCGGCGTATAAATCATCGTTTACCCAGACAAAGTCACGAATCATAGACGAAAGGCGTCTCTGTGTACGCACAGAATCGAAAGCTAGCGGCTAACGTTAGCGTATGATATTCTTAAAAACTTTGTTAGAATTCTAACACAAATACGTCCATATATATTTTTTAATGGCACTGTACACACATTTTTTTCCAAAAGTATTGGAACCCCCGACTTTTCGAGTTCTATGTGGTTCTTCCCCAAACTGTTAGCACAAACTTTGAGGCACTCGATTGTATAACATGTTTTATAGGTTTGATGCGCTAGGAGACCTGAACCTGTTCCAGCATGACAATGCCCTTTTGCACAAAGCCAGGAAGATCTGCTTTCCATGAGTTGGAACTGTAAGGAAGATCTCCTGCTGAAATTCAGCAGGACACACTGAATGCACCCCAGGCCTCCTCATAGACGTCGGTATCTGACCTTTGTTTTCTAATGAATCTCCAAAAACTCTTGTGGAACATCTTCTCTGAAGAGTGGAGCTTCTTATAACGGGAAATGGGAACTCAATGTGGACTAGTCAGGAGCGATGACGTGTTCCTGAATGCTAATTAAAAAAAGCCTAGTCTGAGTAGAACATTTTATCAGTATTTAATAGCCGATGGGATAAAAACAGCTCTTTGTAGTGGACTCGCCGTTTTATTAGCAGCACATTCATCTTTTTAGCCGTGTGTTTTATTAGCTGCCCATTTATCGCTGCGTCTGTGTCAGAAAATGAACCGCGCCGGGGAGAAATGAGCAGGAGATGATGAATGCACGCCGGAAAAAAGCGACTCCTCATCAATATCATGACTCATTGTCTAACCCGCCGTTTCTCTACGTTTTTTTTTTTTTTAGTTTTCTTTTTATTTTGGGGGGGCGCGACTGCCGTAATGTTAGCGGCGTTAGCTGGCGCCGCTCGTACCTGCTCCGGGGCTCGTATTAATGGAGTTTTGGATGCTAATGTAGTGACACGCCGGAGGTTAATGTGAATCCCGACCCTGTGAAGGACTGCACTCGTTTCACGTGTAATAAAAGTTTGAATATTTAAAGCGTTTTTTTTTCCGGAAAAGACAAGCGCGCCGCTTAATTGAACGAGACAGAGCGGAGTGTGATCGCGTAGTGCCGTGTAACAGCGACGTAATGTGATAACCCTGAGTGTAGAGACGTGTAAAACCGCGCACCTGGTTTAATCCTCGTCATTCTTATTTAATCTAAGCAAACGTTTGTGGACACCTAACCTTAATGTTGCTATGTGCTTCTTTTTGAACATCCCATTTCAATTTAATCTCCATTTATACTTACAATGAGCTCCACTCTTCTGGGAAGATGTTCCACTAGATTTGTGGAGATGTTAGTAAAATCAGGTAGTGATGTAGGTGAGATGGTGAGGAGGCCTGGGGTGCAGTCAGCGTTCATATTCATCCCAAAGGTGTTCAATAGGGTTAATAGCAGAAGATCTTCCACTTAAACTACATGGAAAGCAAATCTTCACGCTGGCTTTGTGCACAGGAGCATCGTCATGCTGGAACAGGTTTGGGTCTCCTGGTCCATGTGTAGGAGAAATTTTATGCTACAGCATTTAAAGACGACTGATATATTGTTACTGATATAAGCTTGACATATGGCTGGAACATACATACATACGTCATTCATTTCTTTATTTCTTATCTAGTCTTTCCTTTTGTGTCATTTCTTTCTTTCCTTCTTTCTATCTTTCTCTAGTCTCTTTTTTTTATAATTTAGAAAAATGGAATGCCCCAGAGCACAGCTTTACTTCAAATTTTCTGGAGGACCAGGGATCATTTCTTTTTCCCCTTCACACACGGTGATTTGAATGTTTCAGCAGATACGAAAGCTGTGAGCTCCAGATATCAGAAATTTTGTCCAACCTCAAGGGTGAGGTGAGAAGTGTATGAATCTCACAGCATCAGTCTCATCCCCTGTGTGTGTGTGTGTGTGTGTGTGTGTGTGTGTGTGTGCGCGCGTGCATGTGGACATATTGCGGTGATGTTTCGAGCACTTTCTCATCTCCTGTGTCAAGGGCTTCATAAATAAACCTCACTATACTTGACTGAAAGTTGCTGACCATAAATGTGTGTATTATTGTGTAAAACTCACACTCTCCAATTCGCTTTAAATCTCATTCCATCCCACTCTCTCTTTCTCACACACACACACACACACACACACACACTTAGAGTAAAACTGCATTAACGATACAATAATAATAATAATAATAATAATAACAACAACAACAACAATAAAGTAGAGACTGTGGCACTCACAGTCATTACATTGACAATGCAGGTATAATAGTCACGGTTCAGCTGCTCTTTTAGGCATTTATCCATCCATCCATCCATCCATCCATCCATCAAACCACCCATCTATCCATTTATCCATCCAACTTTCCATTCAATCTTAATGGACAGTTAGGTATAAAACACCAATCTACCAACAATGGATCAAACAATCTATCCATTTGTTTTGTCCATTTATTCTTATATCTAGCGATCCATTAAAACACCCATACACCCAAAAATCGATTGATCCACCAATTTAGCCAGTAGGTTATCCCTCCACCCATTTATCACTGGGTCACATCATCTATCCACTCACTGACTCAGCCTTCAGTCAAACCAACTAATCATCCACCATCCATCCATCAACCCATTCATTATAGCACTCTTTCATCCAATCAGCCATTGATTTATTAATCCACCTGTCAATCTATGAAACAAAAAAAAATAATAAAACCCTCATGTAATGCCACACCCACGAACTCAATTTAAGAAGCAGCCTTTAATTATCATGTGTGCATTACAGCATAGTGAAATTCTTTTCTTGTATATTTGTTTAGTCCAAGGTGCAGGATCAGCTTTACAATGCCATTCCAGGAGCAAGATCTGTTAGGGGTCTTTCTTAAGGGCCCAACAGCTGCATTTTGATAGGGCCGAAGCTTGAAATCCCAAACGTCTTGTAGCATAAACCATTAATGGAGGGATGAATGGAAGATTTGGTCAATGGTTTGATTAATTAAAATCTGCATCCACCACCTTTAAACAGCAACCCAACCACTGGCATCTAACCATTTATTACACAATTCATGCATTCATAAAAAACTAACTCGCTTCTGCCCATTTTCAAACCACCCATTTTCAAGTTGTGTCTTTATCTATTCAGCTATTAATCTGTCAAACCATTTACCGAGTTCTTAGTCTAATATTTCTCCCAATTCAATGAATTCATTTTTATTTGTAAAGCACTTTTTAAGAATCAGATCAGCTTTACAGATATAACGCTGTTAACGTGTGCAGTGATCGGCTGTGATCCTGAGGCCTTGTAGTAGACTGTTAATATTAATTTCAGTCCAAATCCATCCTGAAAGTTCTTGAGTTGTTCAGTAACCTTGTGGATCGTTAGGCTTTTGAGATGGATCTCCAAATTAAGGGAACTCCATACAGAGGTAGAGCGTTGAGATGACTCAAACAGATCTGAAGAGAGGAAATGTACAGGAACACTGGTCACTGGTACCTTAGGATCCATATGTTTGGAAATGTATCAAACAGTCTGTCTGTCTGTCTGTCTGTCTGTCTGTCTGTCTGTCTGTCTGTCTAGCCATCCATCCATGTTATCAAGTAATTTATCCATCAATTTATTAACCTATCAAACCATATGTCCAATAATCCATCCACTAGACCATTGAGCTTTTAATGGAATACAGACATTCATCTAACATTCAGCTTTTCATTTCAGCTTTTTTTTATATGGATTTATTTTACTAAGAAAAAACATTTTCCATTAAATGTGGTGATTTTATTTTACAAAGAAAATGTACTTAATATTAGTAAAAACATCTTTAATGTCAGCTCTTTGTACCACAGAGAGAGAGAGAGAGAGAGAGAGAGAGAGAGAGAGAGAGAGAGAGAGAGAGAGAGAGATGGAAATTAAATCTGATAAGAAGTGAGTAATAAAAAGACAAATAAATTAGGAAAGATAGAAAATAAAGTCTAGATATGAAGGAATTAAAAAAAAAAGTAAACAAAGAAAATTAATCGATATAAAGATAGAAAGAAGGTAAAAAAGAGAAAGAGACTATATATAAAAGAATAACAAAAGAATGAAAGAAAATTATAACTAGATATATTTATAGATGGATATTAAAGGATAAAATAAAAAAAAATTGATAGATAAATATTTAAGAAAGAAAAAGAAAGAAAGAAAGATATGAACGGCTGAATGAATTAATCTACTCGACTAGATTAAGAAAGAAAGAAAGAAAAACAGATGAGAAATTAAATGAAGATAAAAAAAGAAGAACAAAAAATAGACAATGAAGTCTAGATATGAAAGTAAGATAAAGAAAAAGAAAGGAAGAAAGAAAAAAAAAAAAATTCCAGCCATATGTGCTACTTCCTCAAATTGATCCTCAAAAGTTGGAGGCACACAATTGTGTAGGACGTCTTTGTCCTACACAATTGCATTTGGTAGCATCACCTTTTCTCCTTACTTAAACTAATAGACTCAAATCTTCTTTCCAGAAGAGTGGAGAATAGAGCACTGACCCTTACTTATGTAACGACGGCCTCACGTCCCGCACGCAGCAACAGGCAAGCGCTCCAAACCCAACTGCCAGATGGGTGCTGAACGGACAGCGCCACTTCAGCACCCGTATTGTGGAGAGTTGCAGAGCACACACGGCAGGAGGGCGGAGCGTCCCAATGAGTCGCGGCTCGACCCGAATAAGGAGAGCGGCAACTCTTCACCCCCCCTAAGTCGAGTAAAGAGTATAAAAGGAGACACGAAGGATTGCGGGTTGGAGAATGTCTGGCTCCCAACCAACAGAAGGTTTCTCTCCATTTTCCCTTTTAGGAAGCAGCGACGGCAATTACAGTGGGAAGAGCCACAGCAGGGACCACGTGGGGTGCACCTCGCTTCCACGACCCCCTACGCGCTGAGGTTCCAGAGCACCCACCTGTACAGGCAGGACAGAATCTCAACTCGGCCTGGTCGTGGCACCGATCGGCTCGGACCAAGAGCGGCACTACTCTAACCTATTTCTGAGCTCCAGCCAGCGACAACCACAGACTTTTAAAGACCCAATTCAAAGCCTTCACTTCTACCTTTCCCCAAATTACTCTTGTGCAATATAAATAAAACACCACAAAACCACTTAAAACCACTTTTCGGGTGCATGTGTTAAACCCGTCACACAACCGAGTCGCTACACTTATTATTTATATACATTTCTCTTACATCACTACTGTTACTTAAATCCATTTAGTAACTAGAAGCTTCTGTAAAGATCTGTAAAGATCAACCAGCGTACTAGGAATTGTGCATTATGAGCGTCAAATCTCAGGCAGTAAAAATGTTGCCTTTCACAACATTCACTTCACACATTTAAACTCAAACCTGCAATCAGAGCTGCGCAAATCCGACCTGGACCCAATTCTGTGCGTTAAATCAAGAGGAAGTGAGTGGTATCTGCAGCTCCGTCACTGCTCCACAGCTCGAGGCTGATCCTTCAGCTCCTAATGGATGTGGAAGGTGTCGGTGATGCAGGGACTCGGAGAAAAAAAAATGAGCGAACAACAAAACACAAACCTAAAAGTGTCACCCAGGCACAATTACACATACACACACACTTGCACTCTGTGTTTGTGTGTGCGTAAAAAAAAAATGTAGAAATTCAAAATGTCAGCATGATAAATCTAACCTTTACGAGGGCTCTCGGCCTGCGTACTCGAATTAATAATCAGATCTATCAAACGCTTTTGGAGTAATCGCTGTCGAAAAGCCGTGCCATAAATCCCACCGCGGCGCTCAGGTAGGCCTCATAAATCTACGTTAGAAAGTTGGGACTTATATTTGTTTGGGTTTTTTTGGGGAAAAAAGTGGAGCCTGAAGGTAGTGCTGTAAAGCTTTAGCGCTGTCTTCCAACTCTTTCTCTACTTCTTCTTCGTCTTTGTCTTTCTACACGAGTGTGTGGTGTGTGTTTTGCAGCGTGATCAATCACTCTCTCTGAGGTACTTAGTGTGTGTGCAAAAGACAAGATGAAGAGTGGCACGAGTGCACGAGGCAGATCTCGTTCTCCAAACACATTAGCCGTGCGAGTGCCGATTCACATCGTTTCAAAATTCAATTCAATCCAGTTTTATTTGTAGAACGTTCGTAACATTTAACACTGTCCCTAAGCAACTTTACAGAGATAAAGATTATGATGTTTAGGTTCAGTGTTTACAGGGGAGCGAAGTGGTGTTAAGATGTTAATCTTCTGATCAGACATTAATGAGTTCAAATCCCACCACCACTGCTGCCCCTGCTTTTCCCTTAAGCAAGGCCCTTAACCCTCAACTGCTCAGTTGTATGGATATGATAATTGAAAGCCTCTGAGAAGGTCATGAGTTCACATCCCACCACTGCTGGGCCCTTGAGCAAAAATTTCCTGATCAAGAGAGAAATCTGGAATCGCTGCACTAGAACTGAGGAGACCAGTTGAAGTTTCGGGAGAGGAATGTTGTCCCATGTGTGTCTGACCCAGGATTCTAGTTGCTCAACAGTTCTGAGTGTCCTTTGTTGTATTTTTTGTTTCATGATGAACCACGTTCTCAAATGGTGAAAGGTCTAAACTGCAGGCAGACCTGTTCAGCACCCGGACTCTTCTACTACAATATCATACTGTTGGAAATCAGAGGACCATGATGCCTATCTGTAAATAATTATTTAAGCCTTTTTAAATGTAAGCTCATTAAATATTCATACAGTCGAGATCTTTGCCCCACCAGAATTGTCAGTTTTTAAATGAAAAATAAATAAATAAATAAATAAATAAATAAATAAATAAATAAATAAATAAATACAAAAACTAAAAAATAGAATTGTCAGTTTTTGAATGGAAAATTAAAAATAAATAATAAATAAGTAATAAATAAATAAATAAATAAATAAATAAAAAACAAATAAATAAGACAACGTCCACCAATGTCCACCAATAATTGGCTTTTTAGAAATTAGTGTCATACATTTTAAAAACAAACAAGAAAGCAAACAAATAAAGTAAGCTTTTGGAATAAGCTTTTGGAATTTTGGTAATCGTTTCTATTAGCAATGTGTGTGCAACTCGTCAGTCTTGCTCATGTCCTTTTTTTTCCCTTCTCCTAAACGATCGAAGCATGATGAGGGGGAAAAACAAAAAACAAAAACCAAATAAATAAAAAGACCCCGGATGTGTATGGAGTGGTTTAGGCCGAGCGGTGACTTGCATGTGGCGTTTTTTAAGCCTCATTGTGGAGGATGAAGAGATGGATGTTCAACGTCCTGCAGCAGGTAATCTGATTATGATCCCATTAATAAAACATCACTCATTAAGTGGCATAATCAATCTCAGAGTGAAGCGAGCGGCTCGGGCTTCATCATCACCGCAGCATGGGGCGGTGTGTGTGTGTGTGTGTGAGAGAGACTGATTGAGAGTTTCTGATGAATGCCATTAAGATGCACATAAAAATACATGTTCCACAGGCTGCATAGTAAACTCTGCTTTGTATTCACACACACACACACACACACACACACACACACACACACACACACACTGAGATGCTCATAGTCTTAAAGAAGATTTGCAAGATTTATCATGGACCAACTCCTCTGCCTTTTTCAGCTCGTGAATTGGAGAGGCAAAGCACAAAGTGTAGAAGCATGGCCAACTGCGAGAAAGAGGAAATGGAAATGGGGGTTTCTCAGGTTTCTCCAGTTTTCTTTCACCTCCAAAAACAGGTAATTGCTGTTTGTATGTAAGTAGTGCAGGGGCAGTTCGAATGGTTTTGTTTTTAACTTAACTGGAAGAATCAAATCTATCCTTCTATTCATCTACCTATCCATCTATCCATCTTTTTATGTATACTGTAGGTCTCTCCAGCTATCACTGACTCTGCTGGTCTTACACTCCTCTCTCTTTTTATGCTGGTAAGCAGAAGTGGGGTTGAGGAGGAATGGCCTCTCACCTGAGTGTAGGGACCCAGTCTCTCTCACTCAGTCATGGCATCAGGTGTGTGTGACCAGTGTGAGTGTCTGATGGACGTGTTGTTGGATGTAGCCGAATACATGGGAAATGAGTATTCTCTCAGTGTCCAGAATGAACAATTCAGTGGTGGTGTTCCTGAAGCAGGAGCAGTTAGTGAATAAGTTGGTCTCGAACGAGCTTGCGATCAGCTGTTAGCTTCACCTACTACTAGGGTGATCATCTCCCATGTTCCACTATTTATTCCCGACATGAAGATTGAACGCAAGCTCTTACATTTCGGAAAGTTTGCATAATGCATGTGGTTTTGAAAAACACATTCATGGTCAGGACTTCAGGAACATGGACACCTGTTTCCTGAAATCCCAGACCATGGACGTGTCTTTTCGCTGCTTATATGACCACGGGGGAGAAGCTGCTTCGGGTGCGATAATATCGGGCATATGAAACTTTCCTGTTCCTACAGAAACGGGGCAGAGGGAAGCAGATCCTAGTAACACAGAGGAACAGGTGAATAATGGAAATGATAGAGTTATAAATGAGGATAATCAGGGTCAGGAAAGTGTGGAGGAAAATATAAGTGATGGAATCAATGAAACTGAGATGGATAACGTGAGTGTAGCTGAGGAGAGTTCAACTGCAAATGTGTCTCTGTTGGAAAAATTCTGGTGTACAGGCACCAGGGGTAACTGATCAGGTGGAGGGTTTAGAATCTGCAGGTAAGAATACTAAGGCTTTAGGCTCAGATCCTGTTACTGAGGAAGGAACAATGGAGATGGGATTGACAAAACAACAAGGAGAACCAATGGATGAGAGAATGAACATTGATGATGATGATGATGATGATGATGGTGCACTGTCAGACTTCTCCGATGTATCTGACATCTCGCACATAGGACGTGATCAGGCATATTGGAGGGAGGTGGCTCAATAGTTAAAGCATTTGTTTTATGGATCGGAAGGTCACAAGTTCAAATCCCACCACCACCAAGCTACCACTGCTGGGCTCTTGAGCAAGGCCCTTAACCCTCCCCTTCTCAGTTGTAAGTCACTCTGGATAAGAGTGTCTGCCAAATGCCATAAATGTAAATGTATATTTGTTAGAGGAGATTAACGACTTTTTAGACAAGAAATTCGCTAAGACAGTTGATGTACAACAGACTACTGTCAATGTGCACAGACTACAACATTCTGTCAAAGTGTTTAGACAACAAACTTAAAAAAGGCTTGAATTGTTGTTCTTTTGAATCATGTTGGTTTTTAACTATAGACCAAGAAAAGGCTTTTGAAAGAGTAGAGTATATATATGACTACTTCTGTTTTTGCAGAACAATTTATGTTGTGGATTAAACTACGGTACACTGACGAGTCAGTAATGCTGAAGATAGGGAGTGGGTCAAGTTGTCCGGTACCTGTCAAGAGGGGTATCCTCCACGGGTGACCACATTCAGGACAACTATACAGAATCCTTACTAAGCAAGCTAAAAAAAAAAAAACATTCAACCTCTAAGCCGATATCCCATTGTTCTGAGGTGTTAATGTTTAAAATTAAATAAAATAAAAAGGGACAAGAGTAACCATGACTAACTATACATCATTCTAAAAAGGTCTACCCTTAAGCAGCAATTTTAGATCACAGTCTTTCAATAAAAAAAACAATACATTTATTTGGGTACTCTTTCGCAGCCTTTATCCTTCATTTTTGGATAAAATTTGACATAGAAAACACACAGAGCGCTTCATAAACAAACAGAAGCTAGCGCCGGCTTCACTCCATGCACTTTTATAGCTCCTTGGTCATGACGTCTTCCCGCCGGTGACGCCACACTTTCCATTGGACGGATTACACACGTGATTCAGAGCGTGGGCAACGCGGAAGTGTTCCCAAAGCGTTGTTGACGCAGCTCGAGTTCCTGAAAGAAAACTGGAAGGATTCAACACTGATTAATTGAAAAGACTGGATGTTATACTGACACTAAATGGATTATGTAATACACCAATTGTATGTAATACAATTGACTGGACATTACACTGAAACTGAAAAGTTTGGATGCTGTACAGACACTAAAAGAGATTGGACTCTATATTGTAACAGTTGAATGCTATACTGAAACTTAAAGGATTGATGTTGTACTGAACCGAAGGAATGTTAAATTGGATGCTGTATTTAAAGAACTGGAGGCTACAATAAAAATAATGGAAACTATTCTGAAAAAAAGGCATTTTATTGGAACTGAAATCTTTGGACACTATAGTGAAAGGATAAAGTGTTTCTCTGAAATAGTCATAACTAATGCGGCTGGAGGTGAACAGCCTGGAGAATGTAAAAGATTTTGCTGAAGCAGCTGTTTATCTGTGGACAGGAGGGAAATCAAGTCTGCTTGGAAATTCTGGGTAAATAAAATCTATTCTGAAGGTAGAGAGGAAACTGAAGCTCAACAGGTAGATCTATCCATCAGATTACGTAATATTGTAGCTTGTTATATTCAGTTGGACTTTATTCAGTGAACCTGATAAAACCTGCATAATAAGTACATTATACTGTATTTGGCCAAAAGTATTGGGGATCAGACTTTTCCATGTGTTTCTTCTCCAAAGTGCTTCCACAAAGTTGGATGCACAAATGTAGCAAACGTCTTTGGATGAGGAATCATGAAATCTTTCCTCCACTTGAACTAGGAGACCCAAACCTATTCCAGCACAACAATGTTTCTGTGCACAAAGCCAGCTCGTGCTTTACATGGTTTGGAAGATGTGGAAGATCTCCTGCTATAGAGATCCAGCCCTATAAAACACCTTTGGGATGAATGTAAACACTGACTGCATCCCAGGTCTCCTCACCTACCTGACTTTACCAACACACTTGTGGCTGAATGATTCTCCACAAATTCTAGTGAAACATCTTCCCAGAAAAGTGATAATGGAGAGTAAGATTGTATTTATTTTAAAAAATTCACACACACACACACACACACACACACACACACACACACACACACACACACACACACACAGGTTTTATGTACAGATGGTCCCAGACGTACGATTGGGAACCATCATAAGAAGAGTCAAAACTTCGTGAGTTTTTGTTACTAGCGAGGGGTCATTAGTTAACTCATGACAATCACAACTTAATTGCACATTTTAATCTGTTTTAAATTTAAATGAATACTTTAGGTTTTTAATTCTCTATTCAACATGTGCATGGACAAATATGGATGCTTTATGCAAATGTTTATTATTAGTGAACCAAACTCAACATAGCATGAAGACAAAATATTATTGTAAATGTAAAAGTAATACGATGCTTTAAAATGTAAATCATTTGGACACCAAACGAAACTTTTGCTATGTTTCCACACGTACGGTTTTAATTGCCGGATGTGTGAATTATAATTCTCTGATCCATTAACACAGCAATGCTCTACTTAAGAATGCAAACCTCTGAAGAAGAAGAAGAAGAAGAAGAAGAATCATGGTGGGTTTTGGAGCTTGATTTGACAAAGTGCATTAGTAAAACAAATATTTAGTGATTAAAAATAAATTTTTTGCTTCAGCTTTTTTTTTACATTTTTATATCTGAGTAAAGAAAGTTGTCAATAAAAGCATATTGTGTCAAAGGTTTTTATATTTATTTATTTATATTTTTAATAAAATAGTCAAACAAAAATGCATGCTGCATAAATTGCATGTTATTAAATTTAGTGGCATTAAAATGTATTGCCGTTAATGCATATATGTACACACATATATACATATACACATAAACATACATACATATACACACACACACACACACACACACACACACACACACACACACAGAAGTGAATGGAAAAATGTTTTATACATTCACTACTGTCTCTTTCTTTAAAATCATACTAAATTTTTACTTTACTCACAAATCCTGCTGTACATATTTATTGACTCAATTATTCATCTGTTGGTTTCTTAATTTATGAAACAAATAACTTCTATGTTACAGCATCTTTTTATTTATTTATTTAGTAATGTACTTTATACATTTCTTTCTCTTTTAACCCCTAAAGTTCAGTCTAGACAGTCTACTTTCATGATGACTCCACACTGTAAATAAATAAAATGGTGCATTTAAACTGGTCTATTGCGTGTATTTCTGCATCCAGCACAGATAATTACTCTGTTCAGTTTTTCAACATCCTGAATATTTTATGCAACTTCAGGAATCCAGCACTAAATGTGTACAAGTCCCTCAGTGCTGGTACTCAAAAAGTCTACACTTGCACAGAAACTCTACACCTGCATCCAGATCTTTACACCAATAATTCAAATCTGGCCTCAGGTAAAGGATTAGAGATTTAAAACTCACCAGCATTGGTTCTTATTTTTTATTTATGTTTTTTGAGGAATTCTGATATTTTATTTACAGCTCAGAATAATTGCATCCTATGTACTAATCTGAGACATGGCTTATACACATACAAAGAAGTGATTTATCATACTGATCATGTACTGCACAGAAAAATAGAAGATATGTATCCCTTTATCTCTCCATCTATCTATCTATCTATCTATCTATCTATCTATCTATCTATCTATCTATCTATCTATCTATCTATCTATCTATCTATCTATCTATCTATCTATCTATCTATCTATCTATCTATCTATCTATCTATCTATCTATCGAAAATAAAAACACACTGATGAGGCATAACATTATGACCACCTGCCTAAATGTGTTGGTCCCCCTTTTCCTGACCCCTCGAGCATTAACAGCAGGTACTACTTCCGTTATTTGAGCTACAGGAGCTCGTCTATTGAATCGGACCACACGGACCAGCCTTCGCTTCCCACATGCATCAATGAGCCCATTGACCGCCCATGACCCTGTCGCCGATTCACCACTGTTCCTTCCTTGGAGCACTCTTGATAGATACAGACTACTGCAGACCAGGAACATCCTACAAGAGCTGCAGTTTTGGAGATGCTCTGACCCAGTCGTCTAGACGTCACAATTTGTCAAACTACCAAAAATCCTTACACTTCAACATTTTTCCTTTTTAAAAATGTTCAAAATGTTCACTTGCTGCGTAATAAATAAATCCACCCACTAATAGGTGCCATGATGAAGAGATTATAATCAGTGTTCTTCACTTCACCGCTCATAATGTTATAATGTCAATGTTATGCCTGATCAGTGTATATTATATGAACAGTGGAAGTGAGTCAGCTATTGTAAACATTTTCCCAGTGACCTTATTGAGCTGAATAGTTGCATGTAATTTAAATTATATGGTGATTTTAATAAATAGAACAAGAAATTTCACAAACCAGAGAAAACGTTACAGTAAGAAATATAGTGAAAAATGGCACCAAGAGTTGAAACAGCTTCGTTATTAGTAAAGACTCAACATTTACACAAAAGTTATTTTGATCCATTCAGTCATTTTTCTAAAGTCTTTCACTAAAGAAGCTTCATCGATTCACAATAGGACAAGTTGGGGTGCTGGTTAGCGTTCAGAAGGTGATACAATATATTGGTTTAAGTGAAAGTAAAACACAGCTGTTGTAAAGCTGTAAAATGGAGACAGGACAGAACATTGAGTCAGACCAGACAGTACACTCCACTAGTAAACTCTGTCACAGCATGCTCTAAACCAGCAGGAATGGAAATGGAGAATCATCCTGGTGGGTGGAGGTGGAGAACACTGAAGTGAATGGATCCCCGTGCTCTTACAAACTGTAGAGTTTATCATCATCTTAAAACCTACAGGTCCAGCTGTAAAACTTTCACAACCAGACGTTAAAGTTTAAGGGTGCAATTACTTTTTCATACGGCCGACTGCATGACACTTTTCCTTCGATAAAACAAAACGATCGTGTGTAAACATTTTGTTCGTGTTCTCTTTGCTTGATAACTTGTTTTGTACGAGGTCCTGAAAAGCATGGGGCACGCATGGAAACAGAAGGGGGCCAATACTTTTATTCAAATGACAGTATATACTCTATATAAGCAAAAGTATTGGGACACCTGACTTTTCCAGCCATATGTGGTTGTACACAAAACTTTTACCACAGAGTTGGAGACATTATAGTGTAGGATGTCTTTAGATGTGGTAGCATGACATGGCTCCTTCACTTGGAGACCCAAACCTGTTCCAGCACCATGAGTTTGAAGATCTCTAGCTAGAAACCCTATGGAACACCTTTGGGATGAATTGTTCATCATCATGACGGCACCCCGGACCTCCTCACCTCCTCGCTTGCATCACTACCTGACCACGAACACCCTTGTGGCTGAATGAATCTCCACAAAATTTTGTGAAACATCTTTCCAGAAGAGTGGAGGTCATTATAAGAGCAAATTAGGACTAGATGTGAAATTGGATGTTCAGAACGTGCATATAAATTTCATGGTCAGGTCTCCACAAACCATTTCCCTTTCAAAATTTAGAAAATGACAAAACAACCACCGTTGAGATAAAACTTTAATCCCAAAAGAAAGTCTTTTGCCAGAGACTGCTTCAAAGTACAACAAATACAAATCAAATATAATAAAAAAATAAAAATATGCAAAATCTATATATGCAAATGTATAAAAAAAATTCAAAGTTGCTACAGAACTAAAAACATATTTCACATATGGAATTTCCCACGATGTGATACTGCACATAATTCGAACTTGTACATTGCAATATATTAATGTACATTGTATTCAGAGATATTGTGAGAATGCATATTTAATATAATTGAGATCAATTTTGGGATAATTACTGAAAGGGTTCAAGTAATACAAAACAATCCATAAACAATTCCCATTTAAATCTTTTTACAGCAATTTATTTCAAATTAATTTATTTCAGTTTTAATTCCCCCTTGAACACTAACGCAGTCTGTGGACACATCGGTCATCCATCACAACACATCAGCCTGATTTCATTGAGTGATTAGTAACGCATCTCAATGGTTTACTGATGTAAATGCTTCATAACGGATGCTTTGTTTCCTGACTTTTATTCACTTCCCATCATTGAGTCAAATCTTTAACAAATTACTCTGTTTGCATCTTCAATAATCATAATTATGTATGTTCAATTCCTCCACATTTTTTTTTCCATTTTGGTAATGTCCAGTGTACAGATAGATCGATCTGAACATCCCTTTACACAATTAGTCCCCATTTGTGCTCATTATAACCTCCACTCTTCTGGGATGATGTTTTAAAGGAGATTTGTGGAGATCCATTCAGTCACAAGGGCGTTAGTAAAGTCAGCTACTGATGTAGGGTGAGAAGGTGAGGAGGCCTGGGGTGCAGTCAGCGTTCGCATTCATCCCAAAAGGTGTTCAAAAGGGCTGGAGCTCTATAGCAGGAGATCTTCCACTCACTTCCAAACCATGATTAGCAGATCTTCATGGAGATGGTTTTGTGAATTGGAGCATTGTCATGCTGGAACAGGTTTGGGTCTCCTTGTTCGAGCAAGGAAAACTTTTCCGACCACCACATCAAAAAACATCATATACAATTGTGTACCTCTAACATTGTGGCAACAGTTTGGTGAAGAACTACATCAAATCAAATTTAGTTGTCATACACATACACATACAGGGTACGACATGCAGTGAAATGCTTTTCACGACGATCCGGCATGAGGGAATAGGATGGGGAGAAAATTAAGACAAAGAAAAAGAAGGCAGATAAATAAAGTATAAAACTATATAAAATCTAAAAATATATAAGGATATATATATGCGAAAAAAAGGTGTATATACAAAATATGCTTATGGCAGTAAACAGTAAACAATTTAAGGTGGTTTATGTGGTTGTCCTTAAAGTGTCCGTGTGCGGTATGGTGTGGTATAAAATAAAATATAAAGTGCACTGTGCTGAGTGAGTCTTGAGCTAAAGTGACAGTCCAGAGTTAAAAGTGTCGTAGTGTGAAAAGAAAAATACGATGATGGAGAGAGTGGGCCAGTTTTTAGATCCTGGGTGTTTCCTGGTTTAAACTCCGAATGGCCTGCGGGAAGAAGCTCCTCCTCATTTTCTCTGTGTTCGCTTTCAAGGAGCGGAAGTGTTTCCCTGAACGCAACAAAGAAAAGAGTCCATTGTTGGGATGGACATATGGCTGGAAAAGTCAACTATCCTAATACTTCTGTCTACAGTATACTGTATAGTGTAGATAAATACTGATGCATCTTTATTACATTGATTTCTTTACATACATAAACAGTACACACACACGAATGGGCCCAACAGTGGCAACTTGGTAGTGCTGGGATTTTAAATTCATGACCTTCCAATCAGAAGTTCACCATCCGAACCACTGAGCTACAACTTCACTTGATTAATTTTAATCTGAATAAATTAAGATCATGCTAACGATGCCTACCAAATCTAATCCCAATTTACCAATGGATTTATGAAGAAATGACCACACTTCCTGTTTGGTGTTTTTACCCACACTATGGATGTCTAAGAATAAACCCAAACCAGAAGCAGATTTTGTGTAAAAAGTGTGTAAACACCAATGGGAATAGAGAAATACTATGAGATACACTGGGGATAAACACAGAATATTATTAAGCTTTTAACAGCTAATAAATGAAAGTTGTAAATGTTGGAGTTTTGACTGATCTCTCCATCTGTTCATTACTAACAGGAAGTGAGGAAGTGAAATGGGTGGTATTTGTAGATAGTCTGAGATCTGGCTGATGAGGAACAGGTGGAGAGTGTTAGAATGGTTGACACTAAAGGAAAAAACAATCTGCTTTATAAATAGTAAAAAAAAAAAAAATAAATAATAATCAACCAGTTCCTACCCAAAGTATCGAGTGATAAATTTTATGATAAAGTTTAAATGAAAAAATGCAGGAAAACACATAAAATGACAAAACCACATATAGCAAGACATAAGAAGAGAGCATTAATTAAAGACAGAAAAAGCATAAATGAAAAATAAAGAAAATAAATGTTTGTAAAAGAAGAAAAAATGTTTGTTTGTGCTTGTTAATATGCTTAAATATAGAGTAGCCAATTTGGATAATTGGGGATAAAAAAACAACAACAAATGCATTCAATCTTAAAACTGGAATGTTTTAATTTCAAGTTTATTTCTAGGGCAAAAAAACATGAAAAAAAACAGAACAAAATACTACAGACCATAAAAGAGAGAAAAAAAAAATGTGTCTAAACTTTATCCAAATTGTCAATATTTTGTGGGAGCACCACATGTTCTGGCTCAGAATGTTAAAATCCATGTTTCCCTTAATGAACACACACAATCACACACAATCACACAATCTCACTTTGTATATCACACACACAATCATACACACACACACACACACACACACACACACACACACACACACACACACACTCATACTCTGTATCTAACACACACACATAATCTCACACTATCACACACACACACACAAACACACACACACACACACACACACACACACACACACACACACACACACACACACACACACACACACACATATACACACAATGCACACTTAAATTCAACACAAACCCGATACAGTACTCACCAACACATACAAAACACACACACACACACACACACACACACACACACACACACACACACACACACATACACACACAATCTCACACTATCACACACTAAGACACCAAACCTAAAAATAACATACATTCAAAGATAACACATGATCATACACAAACACACACGCACACACTCAAACACAACACACACTTAACCTAGTCTTTGCTCTTCTCTCTCTTATACTTGATCGTTTATAATACATTTGTTTGGAACCCTTTGGTAGGATCTCCATCGGCATACTGGTAAAACCCCAACACGACCTTTAGTTTTGGAGACTCTCTCAACCAAGAACTTTTCCCTTAGATCCTTTTGCCCATTCTTCCTGTTTTCAACACCTCAACTTTGAGAACTGACTCCTCACTGCTGCCTAATAAATCCCAACTCTTCTATCAATACTGGCTTACTAGTGGTATCTAAGATCAGACAAGGAAGTCCAGCAGGACTTTTATGACTGCGCTTCCTTCTCCAACTTCTTGAGTCAAACTTTTTTTTCTTTCTGTCCCTTGTATTTTCCACAGGAAATAATCGAAGTTCTAATTGGTTAAGGTTACAATACGGAGCGGAGACGCAACCTCGTTCCCTTGAAATGCAGCTAATTGGCTCAAATTCTTTCTACTTTCTCGGTGTGGCAGAACTCACATCTGAAGTTGGCGATTTCTTTAAACGTTCCGACTCGCGTTTGTTAATGGTTGATTAATGCTCCGAGAACAGAGTCTCCTCACGCATTAATCTGGCTAGACTAATCGTCCTGCTGGAGTTCTGATGAGCGGCGTGTGTTTTTTTCAGCCCTGAGGGTGAGACTTTATTAACGCCGCCGCCGCCTCCTCCACTGCCGCCGCTGTTCCCTCTGTTAATGACAGAGCCGCCTGATTTCCCCAGATGAAGAGAAGGACGATCAGTTAGAGAGAAGCGCCCGTCTTAAAGTTTGTAACGAGGACATAAAAAGTTTGGGCTGAGTCGGAGGAAACTGTGACGCCGGAGAGTCGGATGGCAGTCGGAAGTCGCACGGGTGCAGGAAAAGGGAACGGATTCGAATATTAGCGATTAAAAATGCAGACGGGGGAAATGTAGCTTACCAAGTGTTGTGCTGTGACAAGAAAATGCTTGTGTGATGCACCGATTTACTCTTTAGTGTTACTTTCAATAAATTGAATGACATTTCATCATTTTTTATTCATTTCTAGTGTATTTTATATATTGCAGTAACTGCTGTATAAAACTCTCATTTATTAAGGTTTTTGGTAGACAATGGACTTTGGATCTCATGGTCATGAGTTTAAATCCCAGCCACACCAAGTTGCCCCTCCTGGGACCCCAAGCAAGGCCCTTAACCCCATAGCTGCTTAGTTGTATGAATGAGATTAAAAAAAGGTAAGTCACATTTGCCAAATGCCATAAATGTTGCTCAAAGGCCCCACAGTAGCTGGGATTTGAACTTATGACCTTCTGATCCACAGTCCAATGCTTGGAGGTAGCACCTCCCTTACTTCAGAACTCAGTACCAGGATTATGGCCTCACAAATCCCATCAGCCACTACACCTCACATGACTGCCACATGGTGCTCAGTCGCTCATTGTGAATCAACTTCTAATTCCATCCAAATTTGATTTGATTTCAATTTAGTTTTATTTGTAGAGTATTTTAAAAAATGGAAATTGTCTCAAAGCAGCGTTAAAGGGATAAAGAGATTATAAATTTATAATGTACAAGCTTAGTGCTTATAGATTTGTTCTTTATAATTGTAAGTTGAGTCTTAATGAGCCCTAAGATGCCATGGAAAAGAAACCTTGAGAGGAACCAGACTCAAAAGTACCTCATCCTTATGAGCCGAATGTTCATCCACATGTGGTTCTGTTGGAATTGTATTTGGATGCAATATGAAATTTTCCCTTCACTAAACAAAGAGACCCAAACTGATTCCAGCATGAAAATTCCCCCAAGCCAGCTCCATGAAGATCTGCTTTCATGGGTTGGAATGTGTGTAAGATCTCCTGCAATAAACCTTATTGAACATGATAAATGTGAACGCTGAATGTGAACACCCCAGGCCTCCTCACTTCATCACCTACATCAGTACCTGATTTTACTAACACCCATGTGGCTGAATGAATCTTCACAAAAAATCTCTAAAAACTACTGGAACATCTTCTCAGAAGAGTGGAGCATAAAATTACAGCAAATGGAGACTTAATGCTGAATGGGATGTTTTAAATGAAGCATGCCCATGTGTCCACACAGTTTTGTCCATATAGTGCATGCAGGTTTGATATTTAAGAAGATAATTTTTACACGGCCATGTAACCAGAAATTGTGTCGTCAGTGTCGTTACATGTAGGGAACCATGGTTTTTTTTCAGGATTTTTTTTTCAGCAGGAAAGCTAATCAGGACTGATCCAGATATAAAGACTAAAGTGCTGACACTGGAGACTCCTTCCAGAAATATAAAATAAACCCACTTATTTTTCATCAATAAAAAACCCTGTGATCGCAGCTGAAGGGCTTTAACAGTGCCCCCAATAAGGAACACTGTTACCAAGGTGGTAAGTAGCATCAAAGTAATGTCTAATTTAAGGCCAGAACCTAAGTTTGCTCAGAAGAACTTCGCATGGAGCATCACTCTGCCTCTGTAAAATGTTAAAAAACCTGTGATTTGCAGATGAAGTACAGCCAGAGCAGCTGTTTTGGAAACCTAATCAGTGTTTTTCTACCTGGTGCTGGAGATTTGAAGGTTAAGATGTATTTTTTTCACTTTTCCAGAAATTTGAGAAAAGTTTTGTTCAGGTATAAACACACTTTCGCTCCACTCTGTAATGTTTCACATTGTAGTTACTCATCGACACAGGCTTCTCCAGAGTGTGTTTGTATATACAGTGTGTGTGTGTGTGTGTGTGTGTGTGTGTGTGTGTGTGTGTTTATACTAAGGAGAACCCGAACTCATGCTCAGCTTCGAAAGTTGTGAAGGACGTGTCAGGTCTGTTGCCCCAAGTGTGTTTAGAGGAAAGATGTGTTTTGCAGACAGCTGTTCACACACACATCCACACATACCTATTTAGATGCCTCGCTGCACTTCATTTTGTGTGTGTGTGTGTGTGTGTGTGTATTTTTGGATGTGTAAAGCATGCCGATGAATAAATAACAGCGTTAGGACTCTCCTGCTGCGGCCCATGCCAACCGTGTCCCAGACCGACCAACACACACACACACACACACACACACACACACACACACACACACACACACACATATATATATATATATATATATATATATATATATACAAAAAAACTCCACTGATTATGCAGAGATTAAATATTAAAGGCAGAGAGCCTCAGTGCTTCAATTTACGCAGGTTAAATAATGCAGGCCAGGAAACATTTAAAACTCAATCCTGAGGGAAAAAAAATGGAGACAACAACAACTTGCTTCAATTGAGTCTAAAAAGTCAGAAAGATGATTTCAACCAATAATCCATCATGAATAACTCATATAACTAACAGACCTATTAGAACAGTGTCTCCTTATATATTTATATATATATATATACACACACATATACAGTAAAACCCTGTTGTATGAGCAACTAATAGTACGAGCAAACGGAGAAACGAGCGACCTCTCTCGCAAAATATTTCCCTGTTTCACGAGCAAATTTCGAAAGCACGAGCAAACCCACGCTGTCGGTTCCCCGTTTTCGGCGGAGGGTCGCATCAGTCGCTTAGTTGATGACGTATCACTCAGTCGCTCTCGTTGTTCAGTGTAGCAAAAACATAACTTTTTTTAGTTTTATATTTTTATTTCACTAGAAATCTTGAAAAATGTCTCCCAAGAAAATCAGTGATGGTGCTGTGAAAAGGAAAGTAAATAGAATTACCATGGAAACCAAAAAAGGTTACGAGCATGATGCGCGTCTCACACTCGTTATCAAACACTACAACATGGGTAAGTGTTAAATTATGTTTACACTACGGTCATTTGCGGTGTATTTGTTTGTTAAAATAGGCTACAAATACTTTTTAAGTGCAGAAATAAGCGATCGAATTAGGTTTCGGAACGGATTAAACTTTTTAATAATAAGCAATTTTCGAAAACGAATTATGCTCGTCCAATATATATACAGTGGGTACGGAAAGTATTCAGACCCCCTTAAATTTTTCACTCTTTGTTATATTGCAGCCATTTGCTAAAATCATTTAAGTTCATTCTTCTTCCTCATGAATGTACACATAGCACCCCATACTGACAGAAAAACACAGAATTGTTGACCTTTTTGCAGATTTATTAAAAAAGAAAAACTGAAATATCACATGGTCCTAAGTATTCAGACCCTTTGCTGTGACACTCATATATTTAACTCAGGTGCTTTCCATTTCTTCTGATCATCCTTGAGATGGTTCTACACCTTCATTTGAGTCCAGAAATTTTTGATTATACTGATTGGACTTGATTAGGAAAGCCACACACCTGTTTATATAAGACCTTCCAGATCACAATGCATGTCAGAGCAAATGAGAATCATTAAGGTCAAAGGAACTGCCTGAAGAGCTCAGAGACAGAATTGTGGCAAGGCACAGATCTGGCCAAGGTTCCAAAAAAATTTCTGCTGCACTTAAGGTTCCTAAGAGCACAGTGGCCTCCATAATCCTCAAATGGAAGACGTTTGGGACGACCAGAACCATTCCTAGAGCTGGCCGACCGGCCAAACTGAGCTATCGGGGGAGAAGAGCCTTGGTGAGAGAGGTAAAGAAGAACCCAAAGATCCCTGTGGCTGAGCTCCAGAGATGCAGTCGGGAGATGGGAGAAAGTTGTAGAAAGTCAACCATCACTGCAGCCCTTCACCAGTGGGGCTTTATAGCAGAGTGTCCCGACGGAAGCCTCTCCTCAGTGCAGGACACATGAAAACCCGCATGGAGTTCTCCAAGATGGTGAGAAATAAGATTCTCTGGTCTGATGAGACCAAGATAGAACTTTTTGGCCTTAATTCTAAGCGGTATGTGTGGAGAAAACCAGGCACTGCTCATCACCTGTCCAGTACAGTCTCAACAATGAAGCATGGTGGTGGCAGCATCATGCTGTGGGGGCGTTTTTCAGCTGCAGGGACAGGACGACTGGTTGCAATCAAGGGAAAGATGAATGCGGCCAAGTACAGGGATATCCTGGACGAAAACCTTCTCCAGAGTGCTCTGGACCTCAGACTGGGCTGAAGGTTTACCTTCCAACAAGACAATGACCCTAAGCACACAGCTAAAATAACAATGGAGTGGCTTCACAACAACTCCGTGACTGTTCTTGAATGGCCCAGCCAGAGCAATGACTTAAACCCAATTGAGCATCTCTGGAGAGACCTAAAAATAGCTGTCCACCAACGTTTACCGTCCAACCTGACAGAACTGGAGAGGACCTGCAAGGAGGAATGGCAGAGGATCCCCAAATCCAGGTGTGAAAGACTTGTTGCATCTTTCCCAAAAAGACTCCTGGCTGTATTAGATCAAAAGGGGGCTTCTACTAAATACTGAGCAAAGGGTCTGAATACTTAGGACCATGTGATATTTCAGTTTTTCTTTTTTAATAAATCTGCAACAATGTCAACAATTCTGTGTTTTTCTGTCAATATAGGGTGCTCTGTGTACATTTATGAGGAAAAGAAATGAACTTAAATGATTTTAGCTAATGGCTGCAAAATAAAAAAGAGTGAAAAATTTAAGGGGGTCTGAATACTTTCCGTACCCGCTGTATATTCCACATTAAGTCCCCTTTTGCTCATTTTAGCGCATATATCAAGTCAGGTACTGATGTAGGTGAGAATGTGAGGAGGCCTGGGGTTCAGTCAGTGTTTACATTCTTTCCAAAGGTGTTCAACAAGTTTTATAGCTCTATAGCAGGTGATCTTCCACTCCAACCCATGTGTCTTCATGGAGCTGCCTTGGTGCACTGGTGCATTGTCATGTTGGAACAGGTTGAATTCTACTAGATCAAGTGAAGGGAAAATTTCATGCTACAACATCGACAATCATGGTAAACAATCGTCTCCAAATGTGTGTGTTAAATGTTTGGGAGAAGAACCACATATGGGTGTAAAAGTCAAGTGTCCCAATACTTATGGAATATAGTGTATGTACAAGTATGACCTGCAATAGTGTCCGAGATTTTCTTTTGTCCAATCAGAACTCAGAATTCAGCAGAGTGGGTCATGAGAGGCAAATGTCATGCTGATTATATTAAATACGAAAAGAAGAAGGAGACGAAGGAGAAAAAAAGATGAGGATGATGATGGTTACATAAACAAGACAAATGGAATACAGACCGTTGTTTAAGTTCTGTGTGTGTGTGTGTGTGTGTATCTTTAGTTTTGTGTGAAAGGTTCTGGGTTCATGTATAAGCTGCTTGAGATGTTTGGACGTGATAATGATTTAAAAGGTTGCAGGCCACCGTTTCTGCATGCACCTCCTTATCCCACCTTGAACGCTGGACGGATCCCTCTGGAATGTGTTCCTGAATTATTTACATGGCCTCGAGCTACTCTGTCTCTCTGACCCATTTTCAGCAAAAAAATGTTCCGTGTCAGCGCTCGCTGGCCGAACGACGCACAGGTGGAGGAGGAGAAGCACCTGGAGCCACTGACCTCCATCTCCATTCTCATTTCAGCTTCAAATTCCACTTTATCTTATTCTCTCTCTCTCTCTCTCTCTCTCTCTCTCTCTCTCTCTCTCTCTCTCTCTCTCTCTTTCCTAAATCACTCCTAAACCTCTCCTCTGCATCGATTCAGTGCTCACTTTCACAACAGAATCCAAAACTCCACTAAAGTCAGGGATATGTGTCGGTTTTTATGAACTTTATCGTAAACATTTTTACAACAAGCAATATTACAAAACAGTATGGTTCTTTCTTTCTTTCTTTCTTTCTTTCTTTCTTTCTTTCTTTCTTTCTTTCTTTCTTTCTTTCTTTCTTTCTTTCTTTCTTTACCATTTTACAATTTAAACTAAATATATAGTCTTTAATTATTTGCATTTCCAACAAGACAATTTGCATACTTTTATTGATCGATACAAGACTTCCTCTCCATCATTGAAAGAGAACACAGAAGCCACACCCTGAACACAATCTGACAGACACAAAAGCCACACCCCCGAACACGGACTAACAGACACAGAAGCCACACCCTGAACACAATCTGACAGACACAGAAGCCACACCCTCCAGCACGGACTGTCAGATTAAGAAGCCATGGCTCCCAAATGGGACCTTTAGACCCAGTAACCATGTGTGTACAGACAGACCCAGAAGCCCTGCCTCATCACATAGATTAACAGACACAGAAGCCACACCGCCTCACATGGACTGACAGGAACAAAAGCAATGGCTCCCCATTGGGACCTACAGCATGAGTAGCCACACCTCCCGCATATGTACCTCTTACATGGACTGACAGACAATAAAGACATGACCTTATTGGACTGACAAACACAAAAGCCACACACCCCACATTGACTGACAAAAATAGAAACCCACACTTGGGCTGACAAGCATAGAAGCCACGCCCCCAAATTAACTGACAAACATAGAACCCACACCCCACATGAACTGACAAACATAGAAGCCACGCCCCCAACATGGACTGACAAACTTGGAAACCACATATGCGCACACACACACACACACACACACACACACACACACACACACACACACACACACGAACTGACAAACATAGAAGACACACACTCTTATAAAATTGAAAGACCCCAAACCAACCTACATTCATTCCACTTGTCTGCTTTTATCTCTAAGAAAGCAGCAAGGAAAAGAGAGAGAGAGAGAGAGAGAGAGAGAGAGAGAGAGAGAGAGAGAGAGAGAGAGAGAGAGAGAGAGAGAAACTGGGTGGTGTTTTATTGAAAAGCTCTTGGTGTGTATTGATCAGAACAGAAGTTGAGAAGGCAGCAGGGGATGGACAGGAGAGTGAGATAGAGGACAAATACATCCAGACTCCCTGAGAGAGAGAGAGAGAGAGAGAGAGAGAGAGAGAGAGAGAGAGAGAGAGAGAGAGAGAGAGAGAGAGAGAGTCAGGTTTTGAAACCTTCTCTCTATAACAGAATGAAAGTAGCCTGTAAACACTTTAATACAGAATACATGATGACAGACTGCGAGCAGGAAAGAGACAGCAGCATCATAAATATTGATGTTTCCCTCAAATCTGTTAATTATGAGAGGGAATAACTCACTCCTGACCCTGCAGTTAGATGAATATAATCAATAGGGAGAAGTGTGATGCAAAACGGAGCACGAGCTGTCACGCAGGAGATGACCTTCATGTAACAGTGGTGGACAGTAAGAAGGTAAATGAAATTCGTAACTGTACTTAAATAGCTTTTTCATGTATCTGTACTTTACTGACGCATTTTAAGAATTTGAAAGTCAAATCTTTTACTTTTTACTCAACTGCTTTTTGCGGAATCAGTCGTCTGTTTTATTTCTGATCACCAACATACAGTTCAGCATCAGTTCAACATCAAGCAGAACATTTAGAAAAGAATAAATGATGAAGAAACTCCAGACTCGAACTCGCCACAACACACGTGACCTCATTGAGGTGATTTTTTTGAAGCAGCCTTTGCATCCTTATATAAGTATATTCGAAGGCTAATACTTTACAGGTCACTTTTACTTTCACTGGAGTCATATTTTACTGAGTGGATCTCTACTTTAACTTATCTACAGGTACAGGTCCTGTAGAGGTGGAAGATTGCAGCTAGTCACCTTCTCAGCAGACTGGGTGATACCCTGAGGTCTGGATTTAGCAGTGTCTATAATGGTGATGGAGGATAAAAGTATGGACTCAATAATAGAGGTGTAGAAGTGCTTCATTATGTTCTTTGGGAGGTTCAAACTTCTTCAGCTATCGCAGAAAATACAACCTCTAGTGTGGTTTTTAATCAGAGCGCTGATGTTCAACTCCCACTCAAGTTCCTGAGAGATGAGGGATTTCCAGGAAGTGGAAGGAGTCGGGTTCCTCCAGGTTGTTCTGACTGCAACAGGCCACCAGATGGTTAGTTTTCCACCTGTAGGCAGACTCATCCCCATCAGAGATGAGCCCAATGCGGCTGGTGTGATCTTCACACTTGATCAACTTTACAGATTGGTGACTAGAGGCTCAGCTGTTAGTATACAGGGATGACATTATTTTATACAAGTATTACAAGGTTTCCTTCCATAATGAACAACATGTCATGTGTTTTATCGGTTTATAATAAAGATATAATGTGATGAGTTAGTTCCTGTTCTCCTACACCAGTCTATCGTTCTCTTTTTGGCTCCAAATCTTTTGCTCATGAAATACTCGGAATTTTACAGTAGTGCTGAATCTTTATATCCCACATTCCCACATTCCCTACACATATTGTTCCCTTACAAACATCCTGCAATCCTGCATTTATACAACCTACAGTAATATATATATATATATATTGCTGCCACTTACATTTATACTGTAGTTTATGCAATATAATACTGTAAATTGCTGTTTTTTTCTGCGACATTATTAATTATAAATAATTAGAAATTATAACATTAAAGTATACTATTATTTAAGACTCCTGGGCAGACCGTGTCTTTGACTTTGACTCTTTCTTTCTTTCTTTCTTTCTTTCTTTCTTTCTTTCTTTCTTTCTTTCTTTCTTTCTTTCTTTCTTTCTTTCTTTCTTTCTTTCTTTCTATAACAGTTCTTCACTAGGGAAGGTGCTAGCTCAGTGGGTAAGGCATTGGACTTTGGATTAAAAAGTTATGAAATCAATTCAATTCAATTCATGTTTATTTGTGTTGCGCTTTTAACAATGAACATTGTCTCAGAGAAGCTTTACACAGATAATGTGGTGATAAAAATGAAGATGTTCTTTATAAGTGTAAGTTTGTCCCTGATGAACGAGCCAGTGGCGACTGTGGTGAGGGAAAAACTCCCCGAGACGGCATAAGGAAGAAACCTTGAGAGGAACCAGACTCAAGAGGGAACAAATCTTCATCTGGGTTACACCGAATGTCCATTTATAGCAGATATACGATGTTGCAGGGTGCAGTGATGGTGATCAGAAGCGAAAAGTAGTCCTGAGTCAGTGTAGGAGACTGTTGACATTAACTACAGTCCAGTCCATCCTCAAAGCGCCAGTTCTTACCCCAGAATTTCATGAAACCACCCAAGGGGTTAATGAGAAACCGTCCCAAGCTGCACAGAGTGGCCTCCAAATGAAGAGAACACTATCCAGAGGCAGGCCTGGACGAAGTGGGAAGATCAAATCCCACCAAGATGAAACCGCTGGGCCCTTGAGCAAGGCCCTTAACTCCTGCTTAGTTTTAATTCGCTTCGAATAGGAGCGTCTGCTGAATGGCGTAAATGTAACTGGAGTCTCCTTCCATAAAAGAATCACCATAATTAGGAACATCATAAATAAATAAATTAGAAATATTAAATAGGTGCTTACATTTTTTTTTTATGCTAACGTGTTTTGTTAAGTTAAAAGATTTTAGAAGCTTTTAGAGTATTGAGAAACTTTGGAGTTTTAAGGAGTGTGTAAGGAAATGATGCTAGCACACAAGCACATGGCAGGAGAGCAAAAAAAAAAAGAACACATCACCTGCAGAAGAAAAAGCCTGCTAGAATATTCTGTCTACCAGGAAACAAACAACGGAGAGAGAGAGAGAGAGAGAGAGAGAGAGAGAGAGAGAGAGAGAGAGAGAGAGAGAGAGAGAGAGAGAGAGAGAGAGAGAGAGAGAGAGAGAGAGAGAGAAAATCAGCGGCTTCGGCACTAGCACCTTCGGTTGACATGAAGTCAGAATATTTACTCGGGTAAACACGAAAAGTTTTCTTTCTTGTCTAAGCTCTTGTCGTTTCTGTGAGAGAGAGAGAGAGAGAAAGAGACAGAGAGAGAGAGAGAGAAAGAGAGAGAGAGAGATAGAGACCCAGACAGAGAGAGGACTGCAGGCACCAGGGAGATCTGAGTGTCTTGTTTTCTGATATGACAGGATCATTTTGCTGACATTCGGGGCCAAGATCCTCACAAAGGCCTGGATTTCCCCGGGCTCAGCACATTTGGGGTGTGTGTGTGTGTGTGTGTGTGTGTGTGTGTGGAGACTGCTCGTTTTTTCTCTGAGCAGCTCTCAGCTGCACTTTACCAAGGATTTTCTTTGATATACAGCTGTAACAAGGCGCTCGGTGATTCAGGAGCAGCAACTGCACTGCTGAGACGGGATTTTTCACTTGTTCTGAATTAAACACAGCCGATTCTCCGTCCGATCGAAACAAAGTCGTCCACGGTCTCGTCCAAAACCTAGCAATCATCCTGTTTGTTTAAATAAAAACGGACTTTCCTTCCGGCTGACGACACCCAATGGCATTGCGCGAGAGGCTGCTTTGCTAACGCTCCCGTCTTCCGCGGTTCTCCAGGCTCTTCCCTGCTGGTTTTCCCTCGAAAATGCTGAAAGGAGCTAATTTAAATTGTTTTATAGACACCATCTCTCAAAATGGGTGAGGAGATATCAAAAAGTGAATCAATAGCATTAAAAAGTGTAAAATATAACATGCGCTAAGATTAGCTAATAGAACAAAGGCTAGCACAAAATAAGTGAAGAAAACTAGTTAGCATTTCCCGGAGAGAAAAACCTGCTAGCTAAACAGACAAAAAAAAAACCTTTGTAATTAAAAATGTAATGCATAACAGGTGTATTGCATTGCTAATTATGGTAGGAACGAGGAGAAACGTAAGGAACAAAAAAACGGTCTAAAAGATGGTCTCAGGTTCAAATCCAACTTCAGTGAGAATGTGATCCTCATCAAAAACCTTTTTGAAGCCAAGTTTTTCTGGATGAAGGAGCTGTCCTACTAGGTGGTGCTGAAAACTAAAAAGATCGACACTGCTGTTCTTTTTTTAATTGTGTCATTGTGTTAGATCTCAACTTCTCTCTCTCTCTCTCTCTCTCTCTCTCTCTCTCTCTTGCTCTCTCTCTCTCTCTTTCTCACTATCTCTATCTCCTTTCTCTCAGGACAATGTAGCATTATATTCCTGGAAGTCATCCATCGTCTTCTGGTGTGTGATGCTCTCATTAGGGGATAGAATCATCCCCTCAACCTTGACTCCTTCGCTCTCTTTACTCATACACACAAATTATGTTTGAACCAAGTGATGGAAAGAGAGAGAAAAAAAAATAGATAGGGAGAGAGAGAGAGTGAAAGAGAGAAAGAGAGTGACCTTGGGTAGGCTTGGCCTCTCAGGTTCCCATCTGTGAATGTGTGTGTGTGTAAAGTTAGTACCCACATTCCCCAGCAGCCCATGGGAAGGAGTAGGGCAGAAAGTGTGATAAAATACCCCCCTCGGTCCTCTGATGTATTGGGGACGAGGCCTCTAATCTGTCTTGGTGTCTAGTAGATGACCTCACATTCCACAAATGGGAGATAAATGACCCCGAGGCAGCATCGCTATAGAAAATAAATAAATAACAAATAAAATAAAAAATACATGAATATAAGACATTGTTGTATTATGATATTCTTTATGCAAAACCCCAAAAATCCACTTTATTTATTGTTTGAGATCCTAGCACACATTTGTTAAAATATACACTACATTTCCTAAAGCCTCATAAATAATTTCTTTCTTTCATTCTACTGTTATGTATTAAAGCGTTCTACTTTTTGTTGCATGATCTGAAATCATATTCTTCTGAGTATGAAGTGAATTACATACTGCAGGGTTTATAATAAACCATCTTATTGAGAGTACAGTATATAAAATGAACAGGGTTTAACCTCATCTGAAACTGATCTAAACATAGATGTAAGCTACTAACAAGATTAAAAAATTCATTTACAGAGTTTGGCTGGTGTCTTGTATTGTTTAAGGATTTATAATCACACTCTTAATATTACCCAGATGAGGATGAGTCACTTTTTTAAGTCTGATTGCTCTCAAGGTTGCTTCCTCATAACATCTAAGGGAGATGCCTTGCCACAGTCGCCACGGCTGCTCATCAGGGATAAATGCACACCATTCACTTTAATTCTTTAGTTATGTAAAGCTGCTTTGAGAGAACATCATTGTGAAAACGCAATAGAAATAAACTTGAACAGCACTATAGAAATTAACTTAAACTTGCTGGGATTTTAACTCATGACCTTCTGATCATAAGTCCAACATCTTTACCACTGAGCTTCCCCTTGCCTGCTAAAGAACAGTCATGCACATATACAGAATACAAAGATATCTGTACAAGAATATGATGTAGGTGAGGTGAGGTGTTCTGAGGTGCAGTCAGCGTTCTCATTTATCCCAAAGGTGTTTGTTAGGGTTGGAGGTCTGTAGCAGGATATCTTCTTTGTGTGCAGATACACTGACATGCTGGTACAGGTTTGGGTTTTCTAGCTCAAGAAGAATATTTCATGCTACGGCATCCAAAGACGTCCTGTACAATTGTTTACCTCCAACTTTTGTGTTAATGGTTTGGGGAAGAACCACTTCTTCTTCTTTTTCTTTCGGCTGCTCCCATTAGGGGTCGCCACAGCGGATCATCCGTCTCCATACCACCCTGTCCTCTATATCTGCCTCTTTTACACCAACTACCTGCATGTCTTCCCTCACCACATCCATAAACCTCCTCCTTGGCCTTCCTCTTTTCCTCCTACCTGGTGGCTCCATCTTCAGCATTTTTCTACCAATATAATTCATGTCCCTTCTCTGCACATGTCCAAACCATCTCAATCTCGCCTCCCTCACCTTGTCACCACAACATCCTACATGTGCTGTCCCTCTAATAAACTCATTTCTAATCTTGTCCATCCTCGTCACTCCCAACGAAAACCTTAACATCTTCAGCTCTGCTACCTCCAGCTCCACCTCCTGTCTTTTACTCAATGCCACTGTCTCTAATCCATACAACATCGCAGGTCTCACCACAGTCCTATAAACTTTCCCTTTCATTCTTGCAGATACTCTTCTATCACAAATCACTCCTGTCACTCTTCTCCACCCACTCCACCCTGCCTGCACTCTTTTCTTTACTTCCCTAACACACTCTCCATTACTTTGCACTGTTGACCCCAGGTACCTGAACTCCTCCACCTTCTTCACCTCTTCACCCTGCAACCGCATCACTCCACTGCCCTCCCTCTCATTCACACACATGTACTCTGTCTTACTCCTACTGACTTTCATTCCCCTTCTCTCAAGCGCATACCTCCACCTCTCCAGGCTCTTCTCAACCTGCTCTCTACTCTCACCACAAATCACAATATCATCTGCAAACATCATAGTCCAGGGAGACTCCTGTCTGACCTCGTCCGTCAACCTGTCCATCACCACTGCAAACAGGAAAGGGCTCAGGGCCGATCCTTGATGTAGTCCAACCTTCACCCTGAACCAGTCTGTCGTACCTACTGCACACTTTACTGCCGTCACACTGTCCTCATACATGTCCTGCACCACCCTCAAATACTTCTCTGACACACCTGACTTCCTCATACAATACCACAACTCCTCTCTCGGCACCCTGTCGTACGCTTTCTCTAAATCCACAAATACACAATGCAGCTCCTTCTGTCCTTCTCTATACTTCTCCATCAACATCCTCAAAGCAAATAAGGCATCTGTGGTGCTCTTCCTCGGCATGAAACCATACTGTTGCTCACAGATGGTCACCTCTTCTCTCAGCCTGGCTTCCACTACTCTTTCCCATAACTTCATGGTGTGACTGATCAACTTAATTCCCCTGTAGTTACTGCAGGTTTGCACATCTCCCTTATGCTTAAAGATCGGTACCAGCACACTCCTTCTCCATTCCTCAGGCATCCTCTCCCCTTCCAGAATCCTGTTAAACAATCTGGTTAAAAACTCCACTGCCATCTCTCCTAAACATCTCCACGCTTCTACCGGTATGTCATCTGGTCCAACCGACTTTCCATTCTTCATCCTCCTAATTGCTGCTCTCACTTCCTCCTTACTAATCCTATCTACATCCTGCTTCACCAACTCCACATCCTCCAACCTTCTCTCTCTCTGATTTTCCTCATTCATCAGCTGCTCAAAATACTCCCTCCATCTTCTCAACACACTCTCCTCACTAGTCAACACATTTCCCTCTCCATCCTTTATTGCTCTAACTTGCAGTACATCCTTCCCAGCTCGGTCCCTCTGCTTGGCCAATCGGTATAAATCCTTTTCTCCTTCCTTAGTGTCCAACCTCTTATACAGTTCCTCATATGCCTTTTCCTTGGCTTTCGCCACATCCCTTTTAACCTGCTGCCGCATCTCCTTGTACTCCTGCCTACTTTTCTCATCACTCTGTCGATCCCACTTCTGTTTTGCCAATCTCTTTCCCCTAATGCTCTCCTGCACTTCCTCATTCCACCACCACGTCTCCTTGTCTTGCTTTCTATTTCCAGATGTCACACCAAGTACTTTTCTAGCTGCCTCCCTCATCACTCCTGCGGTAGTTGCCCAATCATCCGGCACCTCTTCACCACCACCAAGCCCCTGTCTGACCTCTTCCCTGAACCTCACACTACACTCTTCCTCCTTCAGTTTCCACCATCTTATTCTTCTTTCAAACCTTACTTTCCTCCTCTTCTTCTTCGCCTCCAAAACCATCCTACAGACCACCATTCGATGCTGTCTAGCTACACTGTCCCCCGCCAACACCTTACAGTCTCCAATCTCCTTCAGGTTGCATCTCCTACACAGAAGATAATCCACCTGTGTGCACCTTCCTCCACTCTTATATGTCACCCTATGATCCTCCTTCTTCTTAAAATACGTGTTCACCACTGCCATTTCCATCCTTTTAGCAAAATCTACCACCATCTGCCCTTCTACATTCCTCTCCTTAAAACCATACCTACCCATCACCTCCTCATCACCTCTGTTCCCTTCACCTACATGCCCATTAAAGTCTGCCCCAATCACCAATCGTTCTTTCCTAGGTACACCATCTACCACTTCATCTAATTCACTCCAGAATCTTTCCTTCTCCTCCATCTCACAGCCAACTTGTGGAGCATAGGCACTGATGACATTTATCATCCTCCCTTCAACTTCCACCTTCACGATCATCACCCTATCAGAAACTCTCTTCACCTCCACTACACTCTTACTGTACTCTTCCTTCAGAATCACCCCTACACCATTTCTCTTCCCATCCACACCATGATAAAACAGTTTAAACCCACCTCCAATGTTCCTGGCCTTACTCCCTTTCCACTTGGTCTCCTGAACACACAACACATCTACCTTTCTCCTCTCCATCATATCAGCTATCTCTCTCCCTTTACCCGTCATAGTACCAACATTTAAAGTACCAACCCGAACCTCTACTCTCCTACACTGCTCCTTTTCCTGCCGTCTCTGTAGACGCCTTCCTCCTCTCCTTCTCCTCCTTCGGCCAACAGTAGCCCAATTTCCACCGGTACCCTGTCGGCTAACGATACCTGTGGCGGTCGTTGTTAACCCGGGCCTCGACCGATCCGGTATGAAATTCTCATTTGTGATCCGCATATTTGATTTGGCACATGTTTTACGCTGGATGCCCTTCCTAACGCAACCCTCCCCATTTACCCGGGCTTGGGACCGGCACTAAGAGTACACTGGCTTGTGCCCCCCTAATGGTTGGGGAAGAACCACATATGACTGAAAAAGTATTAATTAAAACAAATGTAATATTACAGTGTGTCTATAATGCAGCCGTGAGCCGTGCATTTCACCCCGAGGCCTTCAGTAAACGAGGCCTTCGTGAATCATTCCACCTCTTAATACCATCATTATGACGCCACGGCCAGAAAGAAAGAAAACCTATATAATGGGGGAAAAAAATTATATATGGAATTATTGAAATAGAAAGAGGGAACTGAGGGAAGAAGAAAGAGAGAAAGAGCTGTACAACTGGTGTAAAAGGGGAAAAGCATCTAGATACAGAAAATGAAAGAGTGTGTGTATATACTCCTTTATCAGGTCATGTATTTCACCCTGAGGCCTTTACTGGTGTCCTTTCTGAATCAATCCACCTCTTAATTCTATTACTATGATGCCAGTATTATGGAAAAATGCAGCAGAACAGAACGCTGCATCACACACAGGAACCACAGGAAATGTCTTGCTAGTTTGAATTTCCTAAAAATATACAGTTTTCCTGAGAAATACGAATTAGCTGAGAAACAATATAGTAATATTTTTAGAACATATATTAAATAAAAGGTTCTTGTTATTGAAGCAAGGTTCCTGACTCCCACTGGGTCACACCATTTAAAATATGTGTTAAAAGCGCGAATGCTAACAGCGCCTTCGCTGTGCTTCGCCTCTGGGAAAAGTCTAGTGGATTGACGCAAGAGCGAATAACGAGGCGCACAAAGTCAGCTTTTCTCCATTGACACGCCAACCCCAGTTTAGCGAAAGTGTCCTCAAGTGTGTGTCCTTCATATCCTTCGAGTGGTCACTCTCTCCACCAGGAAGTGGATTAGACGCCCAGATCTGAACTCCGACTAAACTGGAAACGTGAACGCATTTTAATTCGTTTCCACAGAATTGCCTGAGCTCCTCATTCTGGACTCGAAGAAGACCGATTCATCTCCATCAATTTCATTTAGTCGAGACGCCCGGCGAGACGCCTGACGTCTCCGTTAGCCCAGGAAAAGACGGATTAAAGTGTCATTTCAGATGCATGGAATTTCAGACGGGCTTACAAATCCACCTCGTATTGTTATGAATATAAAATGGCCGAGAGGTGATTCCTATTAATGCGTTATTTATGCATCCGAGCGACGCGCACGCTTGATGGAAGAACACAGCCTTCGAATGAAAGCATTTCCATGTTATTTATTCTGCATGCCATTTTCTCTACTAGCGCTCCCCCCCCCCCACCACCTGCTCGCTCATGCTGACGAGCCTGACTGTCGAATCGGGATAATAAGATCAAAGCAGGAATTGCTGTGACGGATTACGGCGCCCCACACGATCCGTCTCTTTCTATATTCGCACTGATTTCTCACCCAGATTTAAACGTTAAAATGACGTTCATCGTCAATGGATACAGACACTCGCTGTTCGGAAGGTTTTATTCTAACCTGCTGAACACACAAAGCAATTACATAGCCGATGTTGTACGATGGCGGTCGTGTTGACTTTTTTTTTGTTCATAAAGATGATCGAATCAAATGATCCATAATCCTCTCTCTCGGTCTGTGTTGAGCGGAGAGAGTATACTGTGCATCCTATTATTAAGCCCTATTTGGATTGGTTTAGTTTTGCTTAATGTCAGTAATATCCAATGCACGGTCACACCCTGTAATACAAGATGGTATCAAAAAGTTTGGAGACTAATGGTGCAGCTGATGCTATTCCAACCACGTACGTTACCATGTCGGTGATTTCATCACGGACAGCAAGTTAGAACGAAAAGCAAACGTGAAATCCTACGTGAAACTTTTGACATGACATACATTAACCATACGGCAATGGTGCAACGAGGTGGTTTGAGTGGCACGAGCAGAAGAACATCACTGGAAGATGACGAGAGATCAGGAAGACCTTTCGGCGAGCTCAACCCCATGAAACCATTTGCCAATTCGTGCATGATGATCGCCAGAGAACAAATTCACATCATCCTACTCTCAGGATTTAGCTCTTGCGGACTTCGTCCTCTTCCTAAAGATGACCTTTGAGATCCAGCTTAAAGGTCACCGATTTGACACCGTTGTGGAGATCCAGTGTGATTCGCAAGACTTCCAGGACACACGAAGACACGCCCATCTTGAGTTTATAGATCGCCAATGAATAAAAAAATTGTATCCTATTAAAGAGCACCTTTAATTGCGTGTTATAACATATCATGATTTGCAAGAGGAGTAGACATTTTTTTCAGGCCTTGCAATTCAGCCAAGTACAATATAAAAGCCACAATTTGAGCATTGCAAATCACATTTAGTCACATAATCTCTAATCATCTTCAGTGTTGCTTGAGAAGGAAGAAGGTAGCGGTTTTCACTGTTGTCTTGAAAAAAACAGGTCCATAGCTGCATTGAATGAAGTGTTTTTCTGTCGCAAAGCCAAATGTCGCAGATGTGAACACTAACCCGGATAATCCCAAACCTTCACTACGGTATCAATGGTAAAATGTTTGGATACACCTATAATTTAGAACAAAGAGCCATAGGAGTGGTTGTGGTCACCGTGCCTGAAGGAACTCGACTTCATCACATGTAGATAAGATGCTGTTTGATGTAGCAGCAAGAAATCATTGGCTTTATTGTGAACTATGCCTTGTTTTTCCCCTTTTGGCTGTATTTCTCCAGGCTTTATTACCTGGATAAAAGATGCGAGGTAGCTGCTCTATGGGCTTTACTCTGTTCTTTTTGACTTGGTTCATCTAAAGGTCGAATAAAGACATGTTGAAAAGTTTGTTTGAGCAGTTTAAGGGTCAGTCTGCAAATTCCGAGTGAACCGAAGGCGAAGATTCAGGAACGTCTGGCTAGTTTTTGGGGTGTTTTTTTTTTTTTTTTTTTTGAGAGAGAAAAAGATTCTTTGCTGCCGGTGTAATTCAACCTTTACTGTCAGAAAAAGAATATTCTACAGGTATGTTTTTGGTAAATATCTTTCCATTGGTAGACTACTAAGAATTCTTTGGTTGTAACCAATTCGAACCCTGATAGCACAAGCTTTTAAAGACAAAGTCCTTGAGGCAAACAGCCGCAGTTCATTCGGCCTGTGTGAAAAAAGGACTTAACTACAAAAATGATGAGAGATAAAAAAAACGTTAAAAACCTGATATTCTGTAGTGTGTATTGTATATCATTTATATCAGAGATGAAAGTGCTTTTTTTCCCCCCTCTAGTCAACCAGAGATAAAAGTAGCAGACCAGCTGACTAGACATCATTTCCAAAGTTAAAACATAAACTAATGAGTAAAGTAGAATCTGTGCAAATGTCTCATTAGAGCAAAACAAAACAAAAAGATGTCGTTTACTTCCCCAGCACGATGCACCAACATTATATAAAGTTGACTGTAAATTATTTTTCCCTTTTTTTAATCATCCACCTGATTATTTTTTTCCCACTGCCCTGACTAGTCAGCATACTACAGACCAAACACTGAAAGCTACACTACATGGACAAACGTACTGAGGCAATGACCTTTCCAGGCCACTACGAGACCCTTATTAAACACTTTTGGGATGAATGTGAACGCTGACTGCACCCCAGGCCTCCTCACCTTCTCACCTACACCACTACTTGACTTTACTAACACTAATATGGCTGAAGAAATCTTCACAAATCTCCACAAAATCTAGTGGAACATCTTCCCAGAAAAAACCTTTTTATAATGAAAATGGAGACCAAATGTGGAATATGACGTCCAAAAAGAAGTATATACTATTCTAAGGCTCAGATTTCCACAAACTTTTGTGCGTATAATGCAACTAGGTACTACATAAAGTACTGTGATTAATTTTTTATACTTTTTTTTATATCGTTTGGTGATTCGACAGCAATGAGTTCTTAGTTCTTCATAACTACTTCCTCACCCCTGGTGCTAATAATTACTTTGTTGTTTTCATCTTCTTTGTCTTTTTTCTACTTATTAATTCTCTTCTCATAATTATCCTTATTTGTCCGTTTTTTTTGTTTATTTTTGGAAACATTTATGAGTGTAATTGACAATAATTGTTGCTCTTTTTTTTTTAATTACAGTTGTTATTGTTGTCCATTTCATTCATTAGCCTTGCCTGGTTAAATAAAATATATATAATATAATAATTTTACTATAAGACACACTGATCCTTATTGTCTGAGCTTTTTCTTTTCCTGAATACTATTCAATCATCATTTTCAATCAATCATCATATGTAAGGGCAAACACGTTTAGACTCTTTTGTTAAGGACATTTACTTTGTATGCCTGAGATACGTTTTATGTATATATATAGTTTTAGACCTGTTTATCTGCTGGTTGTGATTATATGTCTATATAAATCTTATGAACATTTAATTAGTGAATTTCTTAAAAGATCAGGCTGGCAAGCATTAAGCTTAGACTTAAAAAAATAATCTTCACCACCTGGAATACTTTACGTTTCAGGTCCTTCAAAACCTTACACAATTTTTTATTCGATGTTGGATGTTGACTTGGACACTTAAAAAAAAAAAAGATTTTATGCAGAAACCTACAACATAGTGTTTTTTATGACAGATAATGACAAGTTCCAGGTTTAAGGGTTTATTGGATAATTAAAGACTCAGATCAAAGGTAGAACATCAGTATTTTTCTACAGTCCAAAAGAAAAATCTAAAATTTAAGCAGGTGAAAAACGTTTTCATGTTGATAATACGAATACAAATGTTGATCACTTGAAAAGATGATAAAACCATCCTAAATCTTGTTGCTTTTCTTTTTTTACTCATCTTTTGGGTGTCTTTTTTTATGAACATATGTAGTTGGACCAGTTCTATATTTTATGGTTTAGAGACAGTGGCATTGAGTAAAAGACAGGAGGTGGAGCTGGAGGTAGCAGAGCTGAAGATGTTGAGATGTTCATTGGGAGTGACGACGATGGACAAGATTAAAAATGAGTTTATTAGAGGGACAGCACATGTAGGACGTTTTGGAGACAAGGTGAGGGAGGTGAGATTGAGATGTTTTGGACATGTGCAGAGGAGGGACATGGGGTATATCAGTAGAACTTGACTGAGGATGGAGCCACCAGGAAGGAGGAAAAGAAGAAGACCAAGGAGGAGGTTCATGGATGTGGTGAAGGAAGACATGCAGGTAGTTGGTTTGAAAGAGGCAGATGTAGAGGACAAGGGGGTATGGAGACGGATGATCTGCTGTGGAGACCCCTAATGGGAGAAGCTGAAAGAAGTAGAAGAAGGAAAAGATTTAGTTGGACCAGTTCAGTTGTTCTACAGTTCCACACTTCACTCGTTCTTCAGAAAGCAGCTTTAATGCTAAACACAAACAAGGCCAAAGCACTGGAGATTTCAGAACTACGCTGAGATCAGATATATTATTCTGGGGTGTTACATTGATATCACACCCCGTGTCTCCTGTTCAGCTCCTAAAAACTAATTTATAAAGGAGTAAATGCTCATTCAAGAAGCAGCTGCTTATCGTGTTCTCAAGGTCACAAAGCTGCTGGCACACATTGGTTTATTATTTGTTTTATTGTTTTAGTAATACCAAAGCATTTTTATCCTAGTTGAGACCAGATGATCATCTTCATGAAAAACTACCTGCTACTTCTTCCAAATTGTCTGCAATAAAAACTAGTATAAGAGAACATTAGGATTCGGATTATTAAAATGTAACAGATAAATTAACCAATCAAATTTGTACTATTTTAGCCATAAATCCACCCCCTTGACTTGTTTAATATCCACATTTACAGATACCTTTATCCAGAGCGAAGCACAAAAGTGCTTTGTGTCTTTATTGATAAATTAATCAACCCTTGTCCAGGTGTTTAAGCGTTTCAAGAAGAGGGAGGTCTTCACCCGTCGCTTAAAGATAGCCAGTGACTCCGCTGTTCGGACAGCTAGGAGAAGTTCATTCCACCACTTCGGTGCCAGAACAGAGTCTTGATGTATACTTACCTCTTACCCTGAGAGAAGGCGGTACCATTCAAACAGTGCTAGAAGATCTCAAGCAGCATGGTGCAGTTTACTGACATTTACAATAAGAATTATGTTGAATTATGAATTATTATGTTATGCCTCAGCCCGAGGTCTGCTCATCCAACCACCAGAGGGAGCCATCATCAGAATATTACCCCCAGTACCTGCCGCCTATGAAGACTTACAGGGCTTTGGGGTTAAAAGCCATGGCTTAGAACTTGTTCTGCAATTCTTCTGCAAATGGATGCTACTATAACACTGCCTTAGATGTGACTTTGTTACATCGAAGTCCCACCTTTATATTTATGCGAGGAATCAAACGAGGAATTTTATCTACCTAAAGCAGCAGGATGTGGAATGCGTCGGATCTAATTAGAAATTTTTTTGAACAAACAACTATTCTGCTTGATTTTAGTGCATCCAAATATTTTTCATTGACTTAGTTGATTTTGATTGAAGAACGAATGAAGAAAATGAGGTTTTTTTTTTTTTTGGCCATTTGCACGTTGCTTATTTTTGCTATTCTTGTGAGACGTTGTTTAAGAATTAGTTCTGAGATCTCAAGGAGTTTCAGTTTTTCCCCCATTTTTGAATTGTGGAATTTCATTTTGCTTTGATTTTTTTGAGACCCGAGTTTGTGGCATTTATTTTTGCTGCTTTCTTTTTTTGTGCTTTTTTGGACTTTCAAATAAAAATAACAAAACAAACCAACACAACACTTAACAATGTGAATACCAACATGGACTACTGAATATAACTGCTGCCAGATACTGCACAAGCATGTCTTCCATGTTTACAGCACACAGTGAACACGTATATTTCTACACGTTTACACTGCACACTGTACACACTTTATATATGTTTACACACAACATACTTTATATACAATATGTTATAAACACTCTATAAACCTTATACTTTGTATACACAAACCTTTTCTTTTCTAATTCTTGCACCTTTTAATTATTTTTGCCCTTTCACCATTCCTTCCTTCCTTCCTTCCTTCCTTCCTTCCTTCCTTCCTTCCTTCCTTCCTGCCTTCCTTCCTTCCTTCCTTCCTTCCTTCCTTCCTTCCTTCCTTCTGCCTTTTCCTCTTTTCCTTTCTTCCTTTTGCCCTTCTTTATGTTCCTTTCTTTATTCTTTCCCTCTCTCTGTACCTTCCTTCCCTCCCTCCTTTCCTTATTTACTTCACTCTCTCAATTCCTTCCTTCCTTCCTTCCTTCCTTCCTTCCTTCCTTCCTTCCTTCCTTCCTTCCTTCCTTCCTTCTTCTTTACCAATTAAGCTACTAAAGGATTCACAGTTTAGGATTTCTATTGTATGGGGTAACAGACTGGCTGTTTGTCCCCCAGACGAGGACGGGTTTGCCCCTATTGCCCCTGACTGCAACACATTCAAACTAACACTCTTCGTCACACTTAAACATTATATAATGCCCCCAACATGCCATCCATAAGCTCCTGCATGCTCCTACTGCTCAGGTTTCCGAACAATTCTGTGATTGATGCGATGATAAACCTGAAAAACTTGGCCCACCCCCACCAACCCCGCTTCCACCCCCAAGCAACGGGGGCATGCTGCGTATTTATAGCACGTGAAATGAACAGAATATGTACATGCACCACGAGATCATCAATCAACCTCCGATGTGAAGGATGTTGGGATGATTATGCCGCTTACGGTCGGACGAGGGGACGATATAAGCACCGCGCTGACATATTGATGTATTTTAAGGTGGAAAAACAAGATTAATGTGTTTTTAACATCTCGGAAATATATTCTGTGGCTATAAAGAATGCTTATGATGTGATTACTAAAGTCAGCCATGATTTAGTCCCTGTGGGCCAGACCTCCAACTTTAATCTCCAGATTTAATACTTTGTACAATTTGCCAATAAACAGACGAGAACCGCCTACTTTTATAGACTGATGGGGCGGATGGCCAATCAGAGACTGTTCATTATTAGAAAACTAAGACGATGCTGAACACTTCTTGATTCTGATTGGTCAGCATGTTTTTAACATGCGTATTCTAGTATTATATCGATTCTCAATTTCTACGCCGGGCGAATGCTCCACATAAACTCATTGAAAAATGCAGACATTTATTAACATTCATGAACCGCATATCAAGCGTTTTATTCTTCCTATAGTAAAGCCACTTGCCAACATTTACATACATTTACATTTACATTTTTTTATCCATTTATAGTTACCAGGATGTTCAGGAAACATGATATTCAAGTTACTCCTAATGTTATAGCAGCTATAAACAGCCTTGCGTTCTGAGACTCAGAGTTTTGTTTTCTGATTTATAAAATAAAATGCAGCCTGCCGGGGAAAAAAATGGATCCATGAAGCAGAATTTTTCTTTTTTTTAAGTATTGAAATATAATTTGACAGTGTGAAAGATAGATACTGGGTCATACAGACATTACACACAGGAAAAAAAAGAAATGAAGGAGGAACTTGAGAGATATGGGATTCACACAGAGATAGATAAAAAGGATAAAAGGAGAGAGGGGGGGATGAGGACAAAGATACAGAATGATAAGAACTGGAGAGAGATGTACGATGAACAGAGAGAGAGAGAAAGTGTGAGAGAGAGACAAAGAGAGAGAGAGAATAATGAGAAAATAAATAGAGAGAACTTAAAGAGAATGAAAGACAGAAAGACGGAAAGACAGAAAGAAAGAAAAGAGAGAAAGAAAGAATTAACAAAAGAAAGAAAGAAAGAAAGAAAGAAAGAAAGAAAGAAAGAAAGAAAGAAAGAAAGAAAGAAAGAAAGAAAGAAAGAAAGAAAGAAAGAGAAACAAGGTTGGATGCATAAAGAGAGAGAGAGAGAGAGAGAGAGAGAGAGAGAGAGAGAGAGAGAGAGAGAGAGAGAGAGAGAGAGAGAGAGGATGGGATGAGAACTAACATGATGATAAAAACTGAAATGAGGTGTACAAGGGAGAAAAAAAAGAGAGAGATGAGGAAAAAAATATAGAAAATTTTTTTTAAATAAAATGTACAATAGATAGATATAGATAGATAGATAGATAGATAGATAGATAGATAGATAGATAGATAGATAGATAGATAGATAGATAGATAGATAGATAGATAGATAGATAGATAGATAGATAGATAGATACAGTGAGGAAAATAAGTATTTGAACACACTGCTATTTTGCAAGTTCTCCCACTTAGAAATCATGGAGGGGTCTGAAATTGTCATCGTGGGTGCATGTCCACTGTGAGAGACATAATCTAAAAAAAAAAATCCAGAAATCACAATATATGATTTTTAAACTATTTATTTGTATGATACAGCTGCAAATAAGTATTTGAACACCTGTCTATCAGCTAGAATTCTGACCCTCAAAGACCTGTTAGTCTGCCTTTAAAATGTCCACCTTCACTACATTTATTATCCTAAATTAAATGCACCTGTTTGAGGTCGTTAGCTGCATAAAAACACCTGTCCACCCCATACAATCAGTAAGAATCCAACTACTAACATGGCCAAGACCAAAGAGCTGTCCAAAGACACTAGAGACAAAATTGTACACCTCCACAAGGCTGGAAAGGGCTACGGGGAAATTGGCAAGCAGCTTGGTGAAAAAAAGTCCACTGTTGGAGCAATCATTAGAAAATGGAAGAAGCTAAACATGACTGTCAATCTCCCTCGGACTGGGGCTCCATGCAAGATCTCACCTCGTGGGGTCTCAATGATCCTAAGGAAGGTGAGAAATCAACCCAGAACTACACGGTAGGAGCTGGTCAATGACCTGAAAAGAGCTGGGATCACCGTTTTCAAGATTACTGTTGGTAATACACTAAGACGTCATGGTTTGAAATCATGCATGGCACGGAAGGTTCCCCTGCTTAAACCACCATATGTCCAGGCACGTCTTAAGTTTGCCAATGACCATTTGGATGATCCAGAGGAGTCATGGGAGAAAGTCATGTGGTCAGATGCGACCAAAATAGAACTTTTGGGTCATAATTTCACTAAACGTGTTTGGAGGAAGAAGAATGATGAGTACCATCCCAAGAACACCATCCCTACTGTGAAGCATGGGGGTGGTAGCATCATGCTTTGGGGGTGTTTTTCTGCACATGGGACAGGGCAACTGCACTGTATTAAGAAGAGGATGACCGGGGCCATGTATTGCGAGATTTTGGGGAACAACCTCCTTCCCTCAGTTAGAGCATTTAAGATGGGTCGAGGCTGGGTCTTCCAACATGACAATGACCCGAAGCACACAGCCAGGATAACCAAGGAGTGGCTCTGTAAGAAGCATATCAAGGTTCTGGCGTGGCCTAGCCAGTCTCCAGACCTAAACCCAATAGAGAATCTTTGGAGGGAGCTCAAACTCCGTGTTTCTCAGCGACAGGCCAGAAACCTAACTGATCTAGAGAAGATCTGTGTGGAGAAGTGGGCCAAAATCCCTCCTGCAGTGTGTGCAAACCTGGTGAAAAACTACAGGAAACGTTTGACCTCAAACAAATGCTACTGTACCAAATATTAACATTGACTTTCTCAGGTGTTCAAATACTTATTTGCAGCTGTATCATACAAACAAATAGTTTACAAATCATATATTGTGATTTCTGGATTTTTTTTTTTAGATTATGTCTCTCACAGAGGACATGCACCTACGATGACAATTTCAGACCCCTCCATGATTTCTAAGTGGGAGAACTTGCAAAATAGCAGGGTGTTCAAATACTTATTTTCCTCACTGTAGATAGAGAAAGAGATATTAAATCTTTGAAAGACTATCACTCTGCCTGTGTGTGTGTGTGTGTGTGTGTGTGTGTGTGTGTGTGTGTGTGTGTGTGTGTGTGTGTGTGACATATGAGATGAGAGTGTATTAATTACCTTTGTGTAACAGAAGTGAATTTCACTGTGAAACAGAGGAATGAAATATTACACAGTCAGTAAACACACGCTGATATCGGAGATAAAACACACACACACACACACACACACACACACACACACACACACACACACACACACACACACACACACACACACACACACACAGAGCAGGCAGGAGAACAACGTCCACTGTCCTTCACTGACCACAACGTCCTCTAGTTCAGAGCGAAACAGTTGTTTTACACACGCCTTTGAAAATCACAGCTTTTTTGTTTCCATTTTTATTTTTCATTTTATTGTCCTTTAATAATTTTTTTATTTCTATTTTTATTTTTAAATCAATGTGCTCTGCACAACAACAAACTATGTATATGCTGTATGAAACAATCGGTAATCCCCCAATTTACCGCGGGAAATTGCTTTTGCCACATTCATTTGTTTCGCTGATTTTCCCGGTCTATCACGGAGAGCCAAAAAAACGTATAGGGAATTGTTTTAATGGAGATTTATCTTGAAATTTTATATTTTTTAATAAAATATAATTATAATTATATTTTGGAATGTAACCACCACGATAAACGGGGGACTACTGTATATATATATATATTCAAATATTCAGAAATTATTTCATTCTCTGAAAGAGAGGCCCAGCTAAAGCCCTGACTTGAACTGTATTGACCATCTCCGGAGAGACCTGAAAATAGCTGTCCACTGATGCTCCCCATTCAAACTGAACCAGCTTGAGAAGATTTGCCCTGAAGAATAACAGATATTCTCTAATCCACGTGTGCAAAGCTTCCTGCAAGTTTTACTGCTGCTACTGTGTTACTATAAGTGCACATGCACTACTTTTCCTACTACTGCTATTAGTACTAGTACCTTTACTACCACCACTAGTACAGTACTTCTACTTCCACCACTTCTATGACGATTAATACTTTCACCACTACTTCTATTATTTCTATTACTACCATTGCTACGAGCTCTACCACTTCTACTCCTATTAGTACTCTTTCTACTATTCAACTTTTGTACATTTAAATATATTTGCATTTCTTTGGAAAAAAAAAAAAACCCACTATCATTATCTACTTCTTTTATTTTCAAATATTTATTCTTATTTTATATTCACAGTCCCGTTTGCATAGTTTTCTAAACATCTGACCAGGTTTCTATTTCGCTTTACAAGTTGTATTCTTCATATAATCTTGAATCTTAAATCTACCAGCGACACTACTATCTCTTCTTCTACCACTTCTACTGCTATTTCTTCTTCTACTCTTACTATTTCTACCACCACATTATTTTCACACCATCATTACCAGAGAGGTGCAGCTTTATGGTTAAGACTTTGTGTTACTGATGAGAAGGTTGGGGGTTCATGCACCAGAATCACCAACCTGCCACTCTGAGGTTCTAAACCCTCTGTGCTTCAGGGACACAGAAACATGGTTGACCGTGAGCTCTGACCCCAGCTACCCAACATCACTGGATATGTATGAGAAGAAAGAAAAGTATGTGCACCTAGTATAAAGCACCTTTTTTTTTCTTTCGGCTAAATACTTGAGTAAAGGGTCTGAAAATGTAGGTACGTGTGATATTACCAATTTTTTTAGTATTATTTTTTTTTTTTAACAGATGTTTAGTATTTAAATGTATTTATCTATTTAACTGCATTATTACTATTTGTCATTAAAACCTTTTTTTTATTATAAAATCTTTTTTAGTTTACATCTCAGATTATTTGTGAAATATTTACATTTATGTATTTTATATTATATAATAGACTTGAATAATGCAAACTATATTGGGAGACTCAAATAATTGTAAAACAATATAATATAATATAATATAATATAATATAATATAATATAATATAATAAATTCACAATCACTAGCACTGTATGTTTAAATTTTTTTCTTTCTATTTTAAAATCTTTATATTAATTCTTTTTTTTGGCAGTCATACTATTGAAATTAAATTAAAAGTTAGAAAGACAGACTGTGTGTGTGTGTTTGTGTGTGTGTGTGTGTGTCCTGAAGAAACACACCATGCAGCAGCTAATGAGCCTATCAGTTGCGCTCAGCAAACACTTCCCATGTGTTAGCGCAAACACTTGTTAGCACGCACTCCCATGAAGCCTGCTGCTGTTCAGAGCCGTCAAACACACACACACACACACACACACACACACACACACACACACACACACACACACACACACACTCCAAGCCAATTTGTATCAGCATGTCCGAGTGTGTGACTCACTCCATCCAAATGTTTTGTGCAGAAAGATGAAACTGTGTGAGAGGAAACCCAGAACAGTCTGTTTCTTAGTCGCAAACTTATAGTTACAAAAAATAAGATAAATGTGGGAAAAAAGGTTGGCATTTTACCGCTTCTAATGATCTATTCTGATACAAAATTTGACATTTCACCCAGTCAACATGAATGTATTTTTATATTTTTGTGGTTGTCAGAGCAGATTTTTATTGGTCTTGCGATTAAATAAGAAGTAAAAAACAATGTGTTTCATGCTGCTGTAGGAAAATAATTCAGGACCAAATGAATTTTTAAAGAGACTTATCCTCTGCAGCAGAGGTAGCTCTTAGTCTCCCTTTAATAGCACTGTCCTCATGAGAGCTGTTTTAGCATTTGATAGTTTTGCAGACTGCACTTGGGGGATACATTTAAAGTTCTTGTGATTTTTTAGATTGATTGACATTTGCTTCTTAAAGTTATGATGTCTTTTTATCTTCAGTTCACTGAGTGTTTCTTGACGAAATATGGATTTGTACAGTAGTTCTATTAGCACTAATTTAACAAAGCACTCACCTATTTCTCTGCACTAGATGACTGATCTAAAGCATTGAAAGGGGGAAAGAAGGTGTGACAAATGAACTCTTGACCAGGCACCACTGTGCCCTGAAAACCATTCTGCCTCGTGAATTTGATTATACAGTATTTCACAAAAGTAAGTGCACCCCTCACATTTCAGCAACCATTTAAGTATCTTCTTAATACTATAGAAATGAAACTTGAATATATTTTAGAGTAGTCATTGTGCAGCTTGTATAACAGTACAGATTTACTGTCTGCTAAAAATAACAACATACAGTCATCATTGTCTAAATAGCTGAAAAACAAAAGTGAGTACACCCTAAGTGATATCAGCTGTATGTCATGTAACTATGCAAAGCCACATGTCCTATTCATCATGTTCATGTTTTTGTGTACCAGCTTTGCAGTGTGTATTTGCAGTGTGTAGTGAATGTGAATTAGCAATGTTGTAGTAGAATCTCAGTAGAAACAATGTAATGTACTATTGTATACTTAGTGATGCAGATGTTTTAATAGTGAAGGTACAATAACTATTTAGTAGTATTAGTAAAGTATATATATTTAGAGTATTTAATGTTAGTCTGTAGTAGAGGTGTAATATTGTTAGTGTAGTAATAGAATTGCAGTATAGTAGTAATGTTGTAGTAGAGTTACAATGGTAGAGGTGTAATATTGTTAGTAATGAAGTAATAGAACTGTAGTATAGTAGTGATGTTGTAGTAGAGTTACTGTAGTAGAAGTGTAATATTGTTAGTGTAGTAATAGAATTGTAAAAGAGTAGCAACGTTGTAGTAGAGTTACAGTGGTAGAGGTGTAATATTGTTAGTAATGTAGTAATAGAATTGTAATATAGTAGTGATGTTGTAGTAGCGTTACAGTGGTAGAGGTGTAATATTGTTAGTAATGTACTAATAGAATTGTAATATAGTAGTGATGTTGTAGTAGAGTTACAGTGGTAGAGGTGTAATATTGTTAGTAATGTACTAATAGAATTGCAGTACAGGAGTTGATGTTGTAGTAGAGTTACTGTAGTAAAAGTGTAATATTGTTAGTAAAGTAGTAATAGAATTGCAGTATAGTAGTGACGTTGTAGTAGAGTTACAGTGGAAGAGGTGTAATATTGTTAGTAATGTACTAATAGAATTGCAGTACAGTAGTGATGTTGTAGTAGAGTTACTGTAGTAAAAGTGTATTTTTGTTAGTAATGTAGTGATAGAATTGTAATAAAGTAGTAACGTTGTAGTAGAGTTACAGTGGTAGAGGTGTAATATTGTTAGTAATGTAGTAATAGAATTGCAGTATAGTAGTAACGTTGTAGTAGAGTTACAGTGGTAGAGGTGTAATATTGTTAGTAATGTAGTAATAGAATTGCAGTATAGTAGTGACGTTGTAGTAGATTTACTGTAGTAGAAGTGTAATATTGTTAGTAAAGTAGTAATAGAATTTTACTAAAGTAGTAACGTTGTAGTAGAGTTACAGTGGTAGAGGTGTAATATTGTTAGTAATGTACTAATAGAATTGCAGTACAGTAGTGATGTTGTAGTAGAGTTACTGTAGTAAAAGTGTATTTTTGTTAGTAATGTAGTGATAGAATTGTAATAAAGTAGTAACGTTGTAGTAGAGTTACAGTGGTAGAGGTGTAATATTGTTAGTAATGTAGTAATAGAATTGCAGTATAGTAGTGACGTTGTAGTAGAGTTACTGTAGTAGAAGTGTAATATTGTTAGTAAAGTAGTAATAGAATTGCAGTATAGTAGTGACGTTGTAGTAGAGTTACAGTGGAAGAGGTGTAATATTGTTAGTAATGTACTAATAGAATTGCAGTACAGTAGTGATGTTGTAGTAGAGTTACTGTAGGAAAAGTGTATTTTTGTTAGTAATGTAGTGATAGAATTGTAATAAAGTAGTAATGTTGTAGTAGAGTTACAGTGGTAGAGGTGTAATATTGTTAGTAATGTAGTAATAGAATTGCAGTATAGTAGTAACGTTGTAGTAGAGTTACAGTGGTAGAGGTGTAATATTGTTAGTAATGTAGTAATAGAATTGCAGTATAGTAGTGATGTTGTAGTAGAGTTACTGTAGTAAAAGTGTATTTTTGTTAGTAATGTAGTGATAGAATTGTAATAAAGTAGTAACGTTGTAGTAGAGTTACAGTGGTAGAGGTGTAATATTGTTAGTAATGTAGTAATAGAATTGCAGTATAGTAGTGATGTTGTAGTAGAGTTACTGTAGTAAAAGTGTATTTTTGTTAGTAATGTAGTGATAGAATTGTAATAAAGTAGTAACGTTGTAGTAGAGTTACAGTGGTAGAGGTGTAATATTGTTAGTAATGTAGTAATAGAATTGCAGTATAGTAGTGACGTTGTAGTAGAGTTACTGTAGTAGAAGTGTAATATTGTTAGTAAAGTAGTAATAGAATTGTACTAAAGTAGTAACGTTGTAGTAGAGTTACAGTGGTAGAGGTGTAATATTGTTAGTAATGTAGTAATAGAATTGTAATATACTTGTAACATTGTAGTAGAGTTACTGTAGTAGAGGTGTAATATTGTTAGTACTGTAGTAAAATAATTATAATATAGTAGTCACGTTGTAGTAGAGTTGCTGTAGTAGAGGTGTAATATTGTTAGTAATGTAGTAATAGAATTGTAAAATGTTTATGTAATGTTTGTAGTAGGGTTGTAATAAAGTTAGCGTAGCATAACAATGCAGTAGGATTAGTAATAAAGTCTCTGTGGTTTTGCTGTAACAGGTTTAATATTGTTTTTTTAGGATTTAGAAAATATGATAGCAATGTTATAGAGAAGTATCTTTTTAATTACTTAGTAGTTTTAATTAATTTAGTGTAGCATCTTAATAGAGTTAATAACAGTCTAATAGAGTTTGTAGTTTAATAATAGATTTGGTTCCATTATATGCGAGTTTGTGAACTAAGAGTAGAATTAATAACATTATAGTGAAGTTTCTAACACCATTTTTATTAATTTACATCA
>NC_139592.1:2188954-2221454 GCF_946808225.1 Silurus aristotelis
ACAAAACACTGATAGAGTGATGATGTTCTCAGTAGATTTGTCTCAGATGATCAGTATTGATTGATATAAATAGAGTGTGTTACATGATACAGACCGTAAACTTTAATAATAAACTCACACTGTGCTTGTTCTAATACTTTTCTTGTTGCCATAGTAACAACCATCACCACAATAGCTCGTATAGTGGACGCGCCACATAATCACGGACCACTATCGAACAAATTGTGTTGGAATACAGTCTATTGTTTTTGGAAATCATGAGCGATTGTTGATACGGTGAAGATTTCTGTGTCTCGTAAACATTTCCAAAGCCGGTGAAATGTGTGGAAACACCTCTAGACACATGTTCCTTTTGTTTCTACACAACAAACTCGGTAATGTGACGGTCTGGAGGTTGATTTTGATTAAACAAATCCATAAAATGTTTAGATGTTCCACTTTATTCTAATTGAAAATTCCTCCCTCAGCATTAAACACTCTCAGTTTCAGGACCGTTTTTTTTTCAGCTGAAATACTTTGTCGTGCCTCTTTTAAAACTTGCCCAAGATGTTCTTTACCAGTTCATCCCAGAGCAGTTGGAGCATGACTGGACATGGTGTAATGGTGAAATATGTAATGGTTGCCATGTTGGTTCCTTTCATTTTCCAGAATAAATCTCCAACCTTCCCTCATCCAAAACAGCCACAAACCAATACGCTTCCACCCTTATGCTGCACTGTGGGGGTGAAGCATTCTGATCACATCTTCTCTCCTTTGAGACCATTCAACCAAAGTTGTGAGAGTGGAGGCGGAGCCAGCGGGAACGAGCGGTGAGAAACACCTGTAGCCGATGAGACTAATCAGTGCTCTCTGTTTCAGTCTGGTTCTTCCATTGCAGTCGGTACCAGTGAGTTTGTTAACACCATAAAATGAACTGAAATTACCATACCATACCATCTTCTCCCCCTTATCCGAGGCCGGGTCGCGGGGGCAGCAGTCTAAGCAGAGCTGCCCAGACTTCCCTCTCCCTAGACACTTCTTCCAGCTTTTCCAGGGGGACACCAAGGCGTTCCCAGGCCAGCCGGGAGACATAGTCTCTCCAGCGTGTCCTAGGTCTTCCCCGGGGTCTCCTCCCAGTGGGACGCGCCCAGAACACCTTCCCAGGAAGGCGTCCAGGAGGCATCCGGAACAGATGCCCGAGCCACCTCAGCTGTCCCCTCTCGATGTGGAGGAGCAGCGGCTCTACTTCGAGCTCCTGCCGAGTGACCGAGCTTCTCACCCTATCTCTAAGGGATCGCCCAGCCACCCTGCGGAGAAAGCACATTTCGGCCGCCTGTATCCGGGATCTTGTCCTTTCGGTCATGACCCAGAGCTCATGACCATAGGTGAGAGTAGGAACGTAGATTGACCGGTAAATCAAGAGTTTCACCTTGTGGCTCAGCTCTTTCTTCACCACGACAGACCGGTACATCGACCGCATTACTGCAGAAGCTGCACCGATCCGTCTGTCAATCTCCCGTTCCACCCTTCCCTCACTCGTGAACAAAACCCCAAGATACTTAAACTCCTCCACTTGCGGCAGGAACTCTCCACCAACCTGAAGTGGGCAAGCCACCCTTTTCCGACTAAGGACCATGGCCTCCGATTTTGAGGTGATGATTCTCATCCCAGCCGCCACACATTTGGCTGCAAACCGTCCCAGTGCATGCTGAAGGTCCTGGTCTGATGAAGCCAACATGACAACATCATCTGCAAAGAGCAGAGATGAAATCGTGTTGTCACCAAACCAGACACCCTCCGGCCCCTGGCTGCGCCTAGAAATTCTGTCCATAAAAATTATGAACAGAACCGGTGACAAAGGGCAGCCCTGCCGGAGTCCAACATGCACCGGGAACAAGTCTGACTTACTGCTGGCAATGCGAACCAAGCTCCTGCTTCGGTCGTACAGGGACCGGACAGCCCTTAGTAAAGGGCGCTGGACCCCATACTCCCGGAGCACCCTCCACAGGCCGCCGCGAGGGACACAGTCGAATGCCTTTTCCAAATCCACAAAACACATGTGGACTTGTTGGGCAAACTCCCATGAACCCTCCAGCACCCTGTAGAGGGTAAAGAGCTGGTCCAGTGTTCCACGGCCTGGACGAAAAAACACACTGTTCCTCCTGAATCCGAGGTTCTACTATCGGCCGTATTCTCCTCTCCAGTACCCTGGCATAGACTTTCCCAGGTAGGCTGAGAAGTGTGATCCCCCTATAGTTGGAACACACCCTCCGGTCCCCCTTCTTAAAAAGAGGGACCACCACCCCGGTCTGCCATTCCAGAGGCACTGTCCCCGACCGCCACGAGATGCTGCAGAGGCGTGTCAGCCAAGACAGCCCCACAACATCCAGAGACTTGAGGTACTCAGGGCGGATCTCATCCACCCCCGGTGATTTGCCACCAGGGAGTTTCTTTACTACCTCTTCAGCTGACTTCAGCTTGGGTGATGGACGAGTCCACCTCTGAGCCCTCAGCCTCTGCTTCCTCAATGGAAGACGTGACGGCGGGATTGAGGAGATCCTCGAAGTATTCCTTCCACCGTCCAACGACATCCCCAGTTCAACAGCTATATATATATTTGCTTAAATGGTTGACCTTTCCTGTGCACCCTCCTCATTCTCTACCGATTTAAACACAGATCTCTGTTAATGCTAAAACTCCCATCGCCGAGACGCAAATGTCATCTTGCGAAAGAGTAAAAAAAAAAAAAAAAAGACTACAACAAAACGCTCCTATTCAGCTGAGGGAACTTTGAACTGGCTTGGCTTTATCTTTGTTTATAAAAGTGCAATAATAAAAAATAAAAAAAATGCAAAAGCACGCAAACAAGGTCATCTAAGTGGAAATTGCGCAGCATGTCTGCTCTTTGTTTCCGAACGCAGCCATTAGGGTTGCACAAGTCAGTGCACTCTTAGTGCCGGTCACAAGCCCAGATAAAAGTGAAGGGTTGCGTTATGAAGGATATCCAGCGTAAAACATGTGCCAAGTCAAACATGCGGATCACAAACCTGAATTTCATGGCAGATGTAAATCTGTATTTTGAAAAGAAGGAGGAGCATAGGGTGACGTATAAGAGTGGAGGAAGGTGCACACAGGTGGACTATGTTCTATGTAGGAGATGCAACCTGAAGGAGATTGGAGACTGTAAGGCGTTGGCAGATGTTGATTTTTGTGGATGATGTTGTGCAGAGGTGGTAGCTCTAAGTGGTGGCTTCGGACTTTGGTTTGAAAGGTCACAAAGTCGCTCTGGATAAGGGCGTGTGCCAAACGCCATAAATGTAAATGTAAATGTTGTGATTTGTGGTGAGAGTAGGGAGCAGGTGGAGGTACACGCTGGAGAGAAGGGGAATGAAAGTCAGACACACAACAGAGTACATGTGTGTGAATAAGAGGGAGGGCAGTGGAGGGGTGCGGTTGCAGGAAGAAGAGGTGGAGAAGGTGGAGGAGTTCAGGTACCTGGGGTCAACAGTAATGGAGAGTGTGTTAGAGAAGTGAAGGAAAGAGTGCAGGCAGGGTGGAGTGGGTGGAGAAGAGTAATAGCAGGAGTGATTTGTGATAGAAGAGTATCTGTGAGAGTGAAAGGGAAAGTTTTTAGGACTGTGGTAAGACCTGAGATGTTGTATGGTTTAGAGACAGTGGCATTGATTAAAAGACAGGAGGTGGAGCTGGAGGAAGCATAGGTGAAGATGTTGAGGTTTTCGTTGGGAGTGACGACGATGGACAGGATTAGAAATGAGTTTATTAAAGGGACAGCGCCAGTAGGACGTTTTAGAGACAAGGTGAGGAAGGTGAGATTGAGATGGTTTGGACATGTGCAGAGGAGGGACATCCAGCCACCAGGAAGGAGGAAAAGAGGAAGTCCAAGGAGGAGGTTTATGGATGTGGTGAGGGAAGACATGCAGGTAGTTGGTTCAAAAGAAGCGGATGTAGAAAACAGGGGGGTATGAAGATGGATGATCCGCTGTGGCGACCCCTAACGGGAACAGTTGAAAAATGAAGAAGAAGAAGAAAAAGAAGAAGTCAGCTGTTTGTTTCTGAGCCGCTCTGTCACTGCTGAGTTTTGTGCTCGAGCTACGGACTGCTGATTGCGCACTGCCGTTGTGTCCACGAAACGCCAAAAGTGCAGAGTTTCCTGTCCGATTTAAAGCCATTCTCAACGATTAATACTTATATAAGAGCTTTATTATTTAGATATGCTGAGGAAATCAAAAATCAACCATCATCTTTTATTTATTTGTATAGAAATGTGAATTCAAGCAAAAGCGATGACAGGGTGTGTGATTTTGGAAAAGCCGAGATAAAAGCCAGCGCTAGTTTATAGCTTGTGTGCATTTTTTTTGTGTGTGTGTTTGTGTGTGTTTGTGTGTGAGTTCAATCCTAGTTAATAATTACCAACTAATTGTAATTGTTAGTAATTACCACCTCATATTTCTCTCCAGTCTCCACCTCATTATTCTAAATCCTCAGCTTCCTAGAATCCTTTAAATCCTCAATCCTGATTGATCAGAAGGTTTTGATTACTGTACTATATCAGCAACTCAGGCAGTTTCTTTCATGCATAATGGCTTATATGCAAAGACACAGAATGATGAGCATTAACGTATTATCGAACATGTCTAACCGACAATAGACCCCCTGCAATATGCTTACTGACCCATTAGGTTGAGTTCAGATGCCATTGCGGCTACCCTCCATTGTTCCCTCTCCCACCTGGAAAAAATAAAGACTCATATCAGGATACTTTTGTGGACTCATGTTCTGCTTTTAACAAACTCACCCACAAACTGTCTACACTTGGCCTGCAGCCTACACTCTGTGACTGGCTTTTAATCTTTCTGACTGGCAGACACCAGTTAAAAATAGGACCTCAGCCAGCATTAGTACAAACATTGGCATTCCACAGGGATGTGTCCTTAGCCCTATCCTCTACACGCTGTTCACCCACGTCTGCACTGCCTCTCACAAGGACAATATCATCGTAAAGTTTGCAGATGACACCGCAGTTATAGGATGCATCTCTGCCAGGGACGAAGCAGCCTATAGAGAGGAGGTGAACAGTCTGGTGACATGGTGTAAGAACAACAACCTCTCCCTCAACACGGACAAGACAAAGGACATAATAGTGGACATGAGGAGGGAAAAAAGGACCTTGAAGTGGAGAGGGTGAGCAGCTTTAAATATCTATGTGTCTACATCAGTGACAAGTTTGACATGACTCCTAAGGTCCTCATAACTTTTACAGCTGCACTATTGAGAGCGTCTTGACCAACTGCATCACTGTGTGGTACAGCAGCACTACTCTCGTGGTGACTGCTGAGAAGATCACAAGGACTCCACTGTCTTCCCTGCAGAGCATTTACTAGCGCAAAGTCTGCAGAAGAACTGCTTCAATCCTCAAGAATCCCACCCACCCATGCACAGACTTCTCACACCTCTTCCCTCAGGTCGGAGGTACAGAAGTGTGAAATGCAGGACTACTATGCTAAAGAATTTTTTCTGTCCTGCTGCCATCAGGCTCCTAAGCAAGTGACAGAAGTGAACTTGCACAATCAGTTAGCACTTTGCACACCCATTGCACACTCACTGCAGATACACTTTACATGCTTATATATATTTCTTTATTTATTTTGTGGTATTCATTGTGGACAGCAAATGAAGAATTTCATTGTATGGGGGAACACATTTCTTTACTGTGCATATGACAAACATTAAACTAAACTAAACAAAATATAGTGAAATAACTAACAAAATTGGAGACACACAATTGTATCAGATGTTTTTGGATGCTGTAGCATGAGATTTTCACTTCGGTTGAACTAGAAGACCCGAACCTTTTTCAGTATGACAATACCACAGTACAAAAAGCCCACTCCAAGAAAATATGCGTTACATGGGATAAAAGTGTATGGAACTGTATGGAAGCTCTTGAGTGGCCTGCTATAGAGCTCCTCACCTCATCTACTGTACATCAGTACCTGACTCTGCTAACACCTATGTAGCCGAAGGAATCTCGTAGATCTAGTAGAGCATTTTCCCAGAAAAGTGAAGCCATAAAATGGGGACTCAATGTAAAATACGATGTTTATTAGCTAGCTGGCTAGCAAGGTCACATTGATTTGTATATTTGTATCAAAGGTGAGATTCGCATTCTCGAGAGTTTCTTCACGAGAGTCAAAGTCGCTATGACTTTATACGATGTCTCTCACTGGCCGCTTGAACGTTTCTTTGTTGCTGTATTTCACCGAAACCTTTCTTTCTTCCTCGAAGCACAGTCTGGAGTTTTCATGCTAAAGGCTTACGGGTATCAGTAGCTACGTTAAAGTCCGGCTACGTTTCCATGCGCCAGCAAAAGTATAAAAGACGGCACACCAGAGGCACATTTATGAAAGAGCTACAGATAGCAGAAACGGAGACCAGAAAAAAAAAGATTTGCAGGTTGTAGATGTGAAAAAAAAGGTGTGAAAGGAAGAAAAAGAGAGAATGAAAAAGAGAAAGATTGATAGTGGGTCATGCAGACATTATACACGGGGAGAAGAAGTAGAAAAATATAAGGGGTGAGTGCGAGAGAGAGAGCATTCGCTCAGAGACGGATAAAGAGAAAAAAGAGACAGAGAGAGAATGATGAGGACAAAGATACGGGCTGATGAGCACTGAAGTGAGTTGTAACAATGAACAGAGCGAGAGAGAGAGAGAGTAAGAGAGATGAAATATCTGAAAGCCTCGATCACTGTCTGTGATGCAGAAACACACGAGTGAGATTAGGGTGTATTAATTACCTCCCTGTGACAGTAGAGAATATCACTGTCACACACTGCTACACCCACGACTTCAGCTAACTCTTCGCCCGGCGCTAGCATCACCAGGATTTATTATTAGCCTCAGGTTTAGCGATCAAACAGAGAGCTGTCATCTTTGAGATTGTGAGACTGAAATTTTCCGTCATCTATCATTGCATTATTATGACACAGAACTCATGGCTCAAGTCAAACCGACCAGATGATAGCTTTGGATATGGCCTTAGGAACGTTTACAATAAATACTTCAAAAATCGAGCTAATGATCAAAAAAATCCTCAGTTCACAAATCTCATTATATTAGTATCTAAAGATTTTTGTACATCTATGTCAAATTTACAGAGAGAGTCTCCAGCCCTTTGAACACCTTTTGGATTATTGTGAATGCTGACTAAACCCCAGGCCTCCTCACATTACTAACTGACTTCCTTGTGGCTGAATGAATCTGCCCAAATCTCTAACAGATTTAATAGAATATCTTCCCAGAATAGTGTAGGTCATAATAAGAGCACGTAGGAACTAAATGTGGAATGGGATGTTTAGAAAGAAGAACATAGCAATCTTCTCTTCAGGTGTCCACAAACTTTTTCTCCCCTTGCTCAGAGGCCCAAGAGTGCCAGGTTGGCGTGCTTGGGATTTTAATTCACAACGTTCAGATCCAAAGTCCAAAGCCTTAACCATTAAGCTACTGTACTTTGATATTGATCTCAGACTATCACCTCTATTCGCAAACTTCACAAGTTAGAGATTTAGTCAAACTTTTTCTGCTGTTCTACAAAAAAATGAAAAAAAAATATTGCTGCAAATGCTTTCTCAGGACAAATGAACAACGTTGGAGTTACAGCCGAGACAAACTGCGTGCACGACTTCCAGAAGATGGAACGGCCCAAGTGTGTCTTTAATGCCTTTTGATTTAGAGACAACTTTTGCATGAATCAGCTCCATGGGAATTCGTCCCATTGGTGATACGGAGCGAGTTGAGCCACCCACGATGATAGATTCAAGCTCCAAAACTACACCACAGAGATGCTTCACACTTCATCAGTCTTTTGATGCTGCACTCGCTCCTCAGCTCCGCTGCATTCCTACTTTCCTGGCCAGTGTGGAAATGAACAGAAGTCGACTATCACGAAATTTGCTGGTAATAAATTTTTAGAATAAAAAAAAAAAACAACAACAAAAGTTTTAGGATTTTTAAAAAAAAAAGAGCAATTAAGGTTGTACAGTGCATCTGGAAAGTTTTCACAGCGCTTCACTTTTCCACATTTTGTTATGTTACAGCTTTTTTCCAAAATGGATTAAATTCATTATTTTCCCCAAAATTCTACAAACGAAACCCCATAATGACACAGACAAACCAAGCAATTAAGTCCAAGGAATTGTCTGTAGACCTCCGAAACATTTCTGCATCATTAAAGGTCTCAAATGAGCACAGTGGCCTCCATCATCCTTAAATAAAAGCAGTTTGGAATTATCTTCCTAGAGTGGAGCCGCTCGGCCAAACTGAGCGATCGGGGTAGAAGGGCCTTATTCAGACAGATGAGTAATAACCTGTTGGTCACTCTGAAAGTAGAGTTGGCAGACTGGCCAGACGGAGGCCATTTAGGTGCCAAAGTGCAGCTGAAGGATTCTCAAGTGCATTTTTCTTAGACCATGAGAAACAAAGATTGATTTCTTGAGCCTGAATGCCAAACGTTATGTCTGAAGAAAACAAGGCACCGCTCATCACCTGGCCAATACCATTTCTATAGTGAAGCATGGTGGTGGCAGCATCATGCTGCAGGGATGTTTTTCAGCAGCCGGAACTGGGAGTCTAGTCAGGTTGAGAGAAAGATGAATGAAGCAATGCACAGTGCCAACCTTGATGAAAACCCGTTCCAGCGCGCTCTGGATCTCAGACTGGGGCGATGGTTCATCCTACAACAGGACAACAACCTTAAACACACAGCCAAGTTAACAAAAGAGTGGCTACGGGACGACTCTGTAAATGTCCTCGAGTAGCCCAGCCAGAGTCCACACTTGAACCCGATTGAACATCTCTGGAGAGATCTAAAAATGGCTGTGCGTTGACGCTTTCCATCCAACCTGATGGAGCTTGAGAGGTTCTGCAAAGATTAATGGGAGAAACAGGCCAAAAATAGGTGCCAAGCTGTAGCATCAAACTCAAAAAGACTTGAGGCTGTAAATGGTGCCAATGGAGCTTCAACAAAGTATTGAGCAAAAGCTGTGAATTCTTATGTACATGTGATTATTTTATTTTTTTAACATTTGGAAACATTTCAAACAAACTTCTTTTGTTACAAGGAAAGGTCCATCATGAAACATGCTGGAACAGGTTTGATGTCCTGTACAATTGAGTGCCTCCAGCTATGTGGTTTGGAAAAGAACCACATATAGCAGGAAAGGTCAGGTATATTATAATATATTATATTATATTATATTATATTATATTATATTATATTATATTATATTATATTATATTATATTATATTATATTATATCATATTATATCCTCAAATTGTTGGAGTGATAGACACAATGTATAATTTTACATTAATTAGAATTGATTTACAAAAATAATAATGTATTCAAATAATAATAAAAAAAAATCAAACTGTTCTCTAAAACATTTCTCTTTGGCGTATCTTCAACCGAGCTTTATTTGCATAATTAAATGCATGCTTTGTGAAGTTCCAAACCAAAGAAACATTTTTTAGACTTTATTCAGTAAACTCACAGATATCATGAACAAAGAATAAAGTATTTAAAAGTTTTTCAATTTTATCATTGATATTGTTATTAATACAACCCCAAGTCCAAATAGTTGGGATGTTGAGTAAAATATAAATAAAACAGAATGCAATGATGTGCAAATCTTATACACCCTAGTTTGTTCACAATAGAACATAAAAGCATATCAAGTGTTAAAACTGAGGAAATGTTAATATTATTAGGAAAATATAATTGTGAACTTGATGGCTGCAAACATTGCTCAAAGATTTTGGACGGGGCCATGTTTCCCTGGAAAACATAAGAGAAGACCAGTTTCTGTAGTTTTGGGAGAAGAATATTGTAAAATTCGTGTTAGATTCAGGATTCTAGCTGCTTAACAGTTTTGGGTGTCCTTTATTGTGTTTTTCATTTTATAATGCACTAAATGTTTTCCATTGGTAAATGGTCCCGATTGCAGGCATTTAACAATAGCATTGTCCTGCTAAAATATGAACATTTAAAAGAAAGCAATTGTTGCTCTACAACCCGTATATACAGTACCATTCAGCATTGATTAAGCCGAAATGTTCAAGCTGCCTGTTCCACAAGCACTAATGCACCTCCATACCATCAGAGATGCAAGTTTTTGTACTGAGCACTGATGATAAGCCAGATAGTCCCTCTCCTCTTTAGTCTGGATGATGCAGCATCAATGGTTTCCAATAAGAATTTAAAATTTTAATTTATCTGACCACATAACACATTTCAAATTTGTCTCATTTTATTTTAAATGAGTGGTGTTTCTGAATCATGTTCACATATAGCATGATAGAGCTTACATTTTTCTTAAAATAGTACAGTTCCTCAGTTTGAACATTTCCTACATTTTTCATTTTCTACTGTGAATTAAATACCTGTTTATGAGACCATCAGCATTCCAAATGGGGTTGAGTATTAACTTTGTATTGTTTGCCAACAGAGCTAGCTAACCTGGTCTAACATTCAAAAACTGTTTGTACTAATGCTTGCTTTAATAGAGCTAGCTTTTATTCACTAATACCAGCTAGCTAACTTCATCTAGCATTTTCAAGGTGCCTGTACTGATGCCTGCAGTCATACTATTTGCTAATTCGGTCAAGCATTCGAAATCTGGCTGCACATAAAAGTAGATATAGTTAGCATTTGTTGGTATTAGCCCGCTATCTTTAAAAATTGCCTAAATGGAGGTCTGCAGTAACGTTATATTACTGAAAACCTGCAGTAAACATGTAGTGATGTGCACCAGAGATACCTGTGGAAAGATATTTGGAAAAAATCAGTTACAGAAATGATGTTCAGGTCGTTTGGTGCTGAAATGAGGTGACATCAAAACGTCAATTCTGAAATGATTGATGCTTGTCATGTTGAAGTCAAATGGGGTTGCTAATGTTCTCCCATGCTTTCTATCTGTAATTTGCACACACACACACACACACACACACACACACACACACACACACACACACACCTGGGGTTTATTACCGACTTTAAAAAGTAGGATTTTTTTTAGGTTTTTGTGTCTTTTTTCACGAGAACGTTTCAGGCAGTAGCGTAGCAGGAGAGAACAGAGGAGTTTTCTGATAAACCGGACAGACCGGATAAAAGGCACCGAGAACAAAAAGGAACGATGGGCGAAAAAAAGGAAAAAGAGAAGAATGAATCGAAGTTGGAAATGCAGCCCCGGAGCAAAGCTTCTCCATCGTGATTATCTTCCCATGTTCCGCTTCATCAGAACTGACAGGACACATCTGGGGACGGTCTAAGCAGCGCGCTAATGTGAATATTTCAGCTTGCGCATTAATAAATGCAACATCTGGCCAGGGGGAAAAAGTTGGTGCTTTTTTCCTCCTTTCTTTTTGTTTTTTGAGGATGAAACTGGAACAGAACTCACTGCCCATACAGGAAACGCCAATATGGTCACGCGTACAAAGCTAGGCTAAATATATAGAAATAATTATTAGCAAGTAAATTTTTCTGTAGGTGCCAGAACAGGAGGGTTTAGAAAGAGTGTTAGTTAGCTAGCTTATATTAGAGAATGAGGGCAAGACTATACAGTTTAAAGTTTTGGAAAACATGACTTTTCCGGCCTTTTGATGTAAATCCATAACCAGCTGTGTCAAAGAAAAAATGTGCTTGCAAAATCTAGTGGAACATCTTCCAAGATGAGTGGAAGTTATTATAACACAAATTAAAACTAAATGTGGAATGGGATTTTGAGTGTATATTAATGCAGACATCATTACAAACACCTTTAGAATGCTTTCAGTTAGCTAATGTTATGTTCTATTAGCTAGCTATTATTTAGCTAGCTAAATTAGCTAGCGATTATTTGGGATACATTTTTTTTATAAATGTATAAATGTATCCTATATAAAATGGATAAAAATGGAATGAAAGAAAGTTTCAATCCAAACATCTAAAGCAAAGTCCATATAGACCAAGATTTTTACAGTAGATTTTACAATCGTTTTCCCCCCAAAATGAAAAATTCTATCTACCAGATTTCTATGAAAGTATCTCTTTTCTATGAGACAGCTATGCTAGCTGGGATTCGCTAATATACTTGACCAGCCCATAATAGCATTCTAAATCTGTCAGTGTTCCTTTAATGCTATGCTTTTTGACACTTCTGAGCTAACAATTTGGCTTTATTGTATTTTTCACGTACCACTGAACAAAATCTGGCCTTGTATTTTCTAAGTGTATTAAAATAATATCATTATAGCCAGTTCCCACTCAGGAACCCACTACGGAGAACGGCAGAGATGTTTCTTTCCAAGATTATAGGGTTTCCGCCAGGAGTAAATGTTCATGGGTATGAAATGTGTCTCTGCAAGAACTTCTTGCCGGGCAGCGATTCCTCCCGTCTGTTTGGAAAGTTCAAGAAGTCCTGAAGGACACAGGCAGGAGTGCGGATTCATACAGTGTCGTAGCGTGTGCAGCATTTTAACGATGTGAGCGAAAAAACCTGGAAGCTAAGACACACACACACACACACACACACACACACACACACACACACACACACACACACCCACACAAACACACACCTCTATCTACTCTACTGTTTATCCGTGTGCAGATGGATCAGTCGTGATCTCATCCGTCCTCTCAGCAGCCATATTAACTATTTATAAGCATCCCGGACAGATTCGCTCCCCAGCATTTAAAGAATTCTTAGGATTTAAAGGGTTAAGTTTAATGTTTTCACCAGAACAAGATGGATTTATGTACATTTTTGTCATGGATTTTATTTATGGGGTATTGATTTAGTGAGTTTCTTTGAAAGTTTTGGAGAAATGTGGTGTTTTATTGGGGTTTCTTTTCGCAGACGGGCTAAAATCAGAACCTGCTGCTTACTGTATATAAAATTGATAAAACTGAAATGAAAGAAAGTTTCAATCCAAACATCTTAAACCCTGAGGAGAAATATTTTTACAGTAGCTTCTACAATTCAATAACAATTTCTTTATCTTAAATTTTAAGCAAAAGTAAGTAAGTAAAAGTAAGTCAGTGTCTTTGTTATCTAGCTATTTAGCAACATTAAGTAGAATAGCGAATGCTAATGTCATTGAACCTCAATATACAGTGTTAGTAGATATTTAGGCTGAATTTCTGTTAGCTAGCCAGCCATCATTGTTATGGTAATGAATGATGTCTAATGAATTATATTTTTATAGCTAGCATCAGACATCTACTATAAGGAATGCTTATTAATGGAACATAGCCTAAATAGAGCTTAGCTGTTACTAATATATTAGCTGGCTTAGCGTTCTACCCCTTAGCTCCAAAATAACTACAGTATTTCTACAGTAAACTGAAGTACAACTGTAGTAAAACTGCAGTATATAGAAGGATACCTGCAGTAAAATTAAGTACAGATGCCAAATTGCAATGTAGTGAAGTTAACACAGTTCAACTATAGTACAATAAACTTCAACCGCAGTACAATCTGCAGTACATGAAAGTACAACTGCAGTATAGAGGAGTAAAACTTTATATATAGTAGTAGTTGTAATAGTAATAATATAGTAGTCCTGAAGGGGAATCATAGATCCAACACCAACTTCTCCATGCCACAGCCTTTAAACATTCAAAGAGATCTAATGCCAAACTCTATATAAAGTGGAATCCAAATGGTGCTGGTTCATCTCTAGATGGTTTGGAATGTTTGCAGGGTCGACACCTACTACTTTGAAGGTCCATAATCTTCATGAGGTGGGACACGACTGAAGCTGGCACAACCTCGGGATGGGTAGAGAAAGAGAAGCAGTTGAGAGGAATAAGCATAGCTGCTGTTCTTAATAGTTGATAATGTGCATGTGATCAGATGTACTGACATGGATGTAGGACTCGCTAAAAAGATACGTCTTTAATCTGAAATTAAACTGGGAGAGTGTGTCTGAGCCCTGAACACTGAAGACTATTCGAAAGTTTAGGAGCTAAACGTTTTTTGCTATTCTAGAAACTACTAGAAGTCCAGAGTTTTGAGATCTCAAGGAGCCTGATGGATTGTAGAATTTTAGAAGACTGGATAGATACATAGAAGCCAAACCATTTAGGGTTTTGCAGGTAAGTAGCAATAATTTGAAACTTAACAGGTAGCCAGTGTGGGGATGAGAAGATTGAGGTTATATGATGATATTTTCTTGTCCTTGTGAGAACTCTGGCTGCTGCATTCTGGACAAACTGTAGCTTGTATATTAATGATGCAGGACATCCACCTAGTAATGCATTACAATAGTCTATTCTGGAGGTCATGAACGCACGGACGAGCTTCTCTGCATCAGATATAGATAACATGTTTTTTAGCTTGGCAATATTTCTAAGGTGGAAGAAGCCTGTTTTTTTAATGTAGGTGATATGATTTTAAAAGACAAGTTGGTGTCTAAAATAACTCCTAAGTATTTTACTGTTGAACTACTAGTTACAAAACATCCTTCTAAATGCAGGTTAAAATGCTGGAGCTTCTGCGTACTGGTTTTTGGGGCCAGTGAGCAAAATTTCTGTCTTACTAAAATGTAATAATAGAAAGTTGTGCATCATTCAATCTTTTAATTCTTTAACACACTCAGTTAACCTGGTCACTTGAGATGTTTTGTCTGATTTTAATGAGATATTATATTGCTGTGTATCATCAGCATAACAGTGGAAGCTGATCCCATACCTTCTAATAATATTTCCTAAGGGAAATATGTAAAGTATATTGTAAAAAGCACAGGTCCTAGCACTGAACTTGTGGCAGCCCATAGTTTACTTGCATTAACCTAGATAGTTATCCATTTAAATCTACAAAATGGTAATGACCAGACAGGTAGGATTTAATCCAGCTTAATGCCTGTTCCTGAATGCCGATGTGATTCTGTAAACGATCCAGGAGAAAGTCAGGATCAAATGTCAGTGTTGAATGCAGCACTAAGATCTAGCAAAACTAACAGAGATGAAGCCTTGGTCTGAAGCTAAAAACAGGTCATTAGTGATTTTAACTAAAGCAGTTTCTGTGCTAGGATAAGGCCTGAAACCTGACTGAAACTCTTCAAAGATATTGTTTTCTAAGAATCTTAGACATAATCTTTTTTAAAATCTTAGACATAAATAGGAGATTTGAAATGGGTCTGTAATTTGATAGTGTGTTTGGATCCAAATTGGGTTTCTTAATGAGGGGCTTAATAACTGCCAACTTGAGGGGTTTAGGGGCGTGACCTAAAGATAGTGAGGAGTAAATAATATTGAGAAGAGGCTCACCAGCTGTATGTAACACTTCTTTCAGTAGTTTAGTTGGAATAGGTTTTTTAGACATGTTGTTGGTTTGGCTTAGGTGATAAGATCATACAGCTCTTCCTGTCCTGTTCTTTTAACTTTTTAACTGTAATTGTGGAGTTTTAGGTGAGACTTAATCGCTAGATGCTGTCAGAGGTTAGACCTCCACAATTTTGTTTCTAATATTTTAAATAATTTAAGTCCTCACTACTGAACTGTGATGAAATATTCGTTTCAGATATCTGATTTGTAGTTAATTTAGCTTCTGTACTAAAAAGAAACCTGGGATTGTTTTTGTTGTTTTCTATGAGTTTTCTCAGGTGCTCAGCTCAAGCAGCATTTGGCGCCTGTCTGCAGCTAAGCATACTGTCTTTATATGCAACTCTGAAAACCTTCAATTTCGTTTTTCTCCATTTTCTTTCCAGATTACAGGCTGTTCTCTTGAATACATGAGTATGACTATTACACAATGGTGCAGGTGTTTTTTCTCTAACCTTTTTTAATTGGATGGGGGCAACGGTGTCTATTGTGCTAGTAAGGATAGAGCCTATGTTGTTAGCCATTTCAAAAAGATTGTTAGCATGTTCAATGTTCAATTGTTAGCATGTTCAATTGTTAGCTTGTTCAATGTTCACTTTACGTCCTTTACACAGCGAAGTGTGCAATATACAACAGGTTTACTGGCGGCGCTATTTTGTGTATTTGTCTTACACTGTCTTGTGTTGTCTTGTACTGTCCTGTATTGTATCAGCTCTCCTAAATCCGTTTCAGTTATGTAATTACCTTCACTAACGGTTTCTCTTTCTAGAAATTTTTTTATTTACCTAATAAAAAATTGTCCTCTTTCTCCTTTTTTTTTTAGATATTTATGCGGCCCAGGTTCGATCCCCGGTCAGGGAACCAACCCCAGCCATTAGGTTTGCACAAGCCTTAGTGCCGGTCCCAAGCCCGGATAAATGGGAAGGGTTGCGTTAGGAAGGGCATTTAGCGTAAAAACGTGCCAAATCAAACATGCAGATGGTCCGCTGTGGCGCCCCCTAATAAGAGAAGCCGAAAGAAAGATTGTACAGTTCATGATGCCCCCCGCTGGCCTAGTTGCTCGCTGCTCTAAACGACTAATATTACTGCTAATAGCAAGAAACAGCCCTGGTTACGAATCTACACAAAATAGCCCGAGGTGGGAAAGAATTACAGCATAGTCAGACAAAATTATTCACAAAAAAATCCCCAAAACTATTAAAGCATATTACAGACTATTACAGATGGTTTGCAAAATAATGACATAATCCTACATTTCATTTGCAGTTATAATTTACCATCAGCTGCTAGAAAAAAATTATATATATATATATATATATATATATATATATATATATATATATATATATATATACAGTGAGGAAAATAAGTATTTGAACACCCTGCTATTTTGCAAGTTCTCCCACTTAGAAATCATGGAGGGGTCTGAAATTTTCATCGTAGGTGCATGTCCACTGTGAGAGACATAATCTAAAAAAAAAAAATCCAGAAATCACAATATATGATTTTTAAACTATTTATTTGTATGATACAGCTGCAAATAAGTATTTGAACACCTGTCTATCAGCTAGAATTCTGACCCTCAAAGACCTGTTAGTCTGCCTTTAAAATGTCCACCTCCACTACATTTATTATCCTAAATTAGATACACCTGTTTGAGGTTGTTAGCTGCATAAAGACACCTGTCCACCCCATACAATCAGTAAGAATCCAACTACTAACATGGCCAAGACCAAAGAGCTGTCCAAAGACACTAGAGACAAAATTGTACACCTCCACAAGGCTGGAAAGGGCTACGGGGAAATTGCCAAGCAGCTTGGTGAAAAAAGGTCCACTGTTGGAGCAATCATTAGAAAATGGAAGAAGCTAAACATGACTGTCAATCTCCCTCGGACTGGGGCTCCATGCAAGATCTCACCTCGTGGGGTCTCAATGATCCTAAGGAAGGCGAGAAATCAGCCCAGAACTACACTAGAGGAGCTGGTCAATGACCTGAAAAGAGCTGGGACCACCGTTTCCAAGGTTACTGTTGGTAATACACTAAGACGTCATGATTTGAAATCATGCATGGCACGGAAGGTTCCCCTGCTTAAACCAGCACATGTCCAGGCACGTCTTAAGTTTGCCAATGACCATTTGGATGATCCAGAGGAGTCATGGGAGAAAGTCATGTGGTCAGATGAGACCAAAATAGAACTTTTGGGTCATAATTCCACTAAACGTGTTTGGAGTAAGAAGAATGATGAGTACCATCCCAAGAACACCATCCCTACTGTGAAGCATGGGGGTGGTAGCATCATGCTTTGGGGGTGTTTTTCTGCACATGGGACAGGGCGACTGCACTGTATTAAGGAGAGGATGCCCGGGCCATGTATTGCGAGATTTTGGGGAACAACCTCCTTCCCTCAGTTAGAGCATTGAAGATGGGTCGAGGCTGGGTCTTCCAACATGACAATGACCCGAAGCACACAGCCAGGATAACCAAGGAGTGGCTCTGTAAGAAGCATATCAATGTTCTGGCGTGGCCTAGCCAGTCTCCAGACCTAAACCCAATAGAGAATCTTTGGAGGGAGCTCAAACTCCGTGTTTCTCAGCGACAGGCCAGAAACCTGACTGATCTAGAGAAGATCTGTGTGGAGGAGTGGGCCAAAATCCCCCCTGCAGTGTGTGCAAACCTGGTGAAAAACTACAGGAAACGTTTGACCTCTGTAATTGCAAACAAAGGCTACTGTACCAAATATTAACATTGACTTTCTCAGGTGTTCAAATACTTATTTGCAGCTGTATCATACAAATAAATAGTTAAAAAATCATATATTGTGATTTCTGGATTTTTTTTTTAGATTATGTCTCTCACAGTGGACATGCACCTACGATGACAATTTCAGACCCTCCATGATTTCTAAGTGGGAGAACCTGCAAAATAGCAGCGTGTTCAAATACTTATTTTCCTCACTGTATATATATAAAAGCATAACATATATATATATTATATATATATATATATATATATATATATATATATATATATATATATATATATATATATATATATATATATATATATATAGTCAATTCAGACCAATATATTCATTCAAAGGTAATTATTGAATGCACTGTAATAAAATCTATTTACATTTAATTACATGTAACTCAATATAATTATCATTATTATTTTATTAGCTTCCAGTTTTAAGCTCAGCGTCTCTGACTGAACCATGTTCACAGCTTTCCCTGTTTTTGTCTGCATGTTTGTGAAATCTGATCCCTGCTATGATCCCTACAACCCTGAGATAAGCTCCTAATAAAAAGTCTTTGCGATCGCATGCACTCGGCTGAAGCTCCCTGCTGTTGTCTCCGAGAATCATTTTTTTTCCAAGACTTTGAGGGAACATGAAGTGTAGAGATGTTCAGAAAAAAAGCTCTGTGGTGTTATTTGCTCTCTATTTGTCCCTGAAGGTCAATATTTGTGTTTGTTTTTATCACCCTTGGAGTGTGCGGTATTGTTTTCCCGCTAAAAACCCTGTGCTCGTGTTCGCTTTGCCCTGCCTGGTTTAGCGTTTCGCATTGCTCATCATGAGGCACATTCACGCTTTTTCTGCAAATCATTTATAATCCTCACATATTTTTTTATTTTGCTTTGTGTTTTTGTTGTTTGGTAAAGAGTAAAAAAATGGATCTCAGGTACTCATTATCTTTTCATTTGAAGCAACCAGAGTGGAAAAATCTATGATATTGTCTTTTCACATACACATAGTAAACACACCTAAAAAAAATCATCCAGAATATATTTTGTTGTACTGCGCCTGTATAAATACATTTGGAAACACAGAGACTTTTATGTTTTTTTTTTTTTTTTTTAAAACACATGCACATTATTTTGTTTTTATGAAAACAACCCAAAAAACAGTTATTTAACAGTATTAATTTTTATCAAACGTTCACATCGGCAATAACAGTAGCCTTTCGATAAAATCAGAACAGGCTCTATTGGCAAGTATGTTTGCACTTACATGGAATTTTTTTGGTTATAAAAGCTTCCAGTTGCACATTTTCAAGTAAAAAAGGAAAATAAATAATGAAGAATAGAAGTATATTAAAAAAGTAAATAAAAACGTTTTTTTTTAAGAAAATAAAAAGAGTAGGATTTGGGGAAAATGCTGATTCAGGTATTAACAGAGGTCATGGTAGCGATCGGCAAAAATCCATACCGATAGTTTTTCCAGCTTGCGGTCCGCTTTCATTACCAGAGCGGCCTCTAGAGGTGCGTGAGACTGCGCGCTGCAAGGAGAACGCTCTATTATTATTTATTATTTATTTATTATATAATTATATTTATTAAAAATTCACATCCATATTTATTTCAATTAGCACATTTTTGTAATTCAGTACTGTTATTTTTCTTTTTGTAATAAAGTTCAGTACATTTACATTGACTGGTTTTTTTTTTTATTATTATTATTAAGCATACATTTTGAATCTATTAGTTGATTAAACCCAGCTATCGGTCGACCTCCAGTTATTAAAGTAGCCCAATTATTTGTTAGATTCGCCCACCAATCGTATGCATATGCATAATTAAGTACAGGTTTTGAATTCAATATCAATGAATATGAAAACATTTTATAATGATAATAATAAACAAAGCCACAGGTGATTTAACAGGTGATATAACTCTTAAAAAGTAATGCTGTTTGTACGTTGCAGAACAAAATAATAAATTAATCTAGCATGAGAAGGCAAATGAATGCATTTAAAATCATAAAATCTCCACAATAATACCCGTGTCATTTTCTGTTACAGACCGACCCTGCCCTATTAAAGAAAGTAAAAAATGTTTGTGGACCCCTTGATTGAATATGACATGCACAACCATCAAAGTGTTTCCTGAACATCAGCGCATCTGCTTGTGATATTATAAAGGCAGCCATCTTGAACAAACTGAGTCACTGTTTTCCTCAATGTGGTTTAATTTGGTTTATTATGGTTTATATTATGGATTTCATTCTGGACAGGACTTTGCTGGATGCCATACACACACTGATTCATAGGGGAATTCAAATCTACCTAGTTCACCTACTTACATAATATTATGGGGGAAACTGGAGAACCCAAAAGAACCCTACATGAACACATCCAGCAAGTTCACACAGTAACCCAAGTCTGAACTGACCCTGGATCTGTGATTATGTAGTGCTGCCCACTACACCGGTGTGTTTTGAGGAAATGGTTCAATGCATTCTTTAGAGGACAGTCATTACTTCAGCAATGCTCCTTCAGCCTAACCGGGTTTATTTTACAACATCGGTTTCTTACAAAATAAAATGTAAAAAGCGAATAAATTGCACTTATTATGCCAAATGAAGATGTGTTCATTTCAGCTGCAATGCAGATGTTTCCTTTCTCCCATTTCCCAATTCCATTGGTATTTTCATTGGGACTGACGATGATGGACAGGATGAGGAATGAGTTTATTAGAGGGACAGCTTTTTTTTTTTTTCTTGACAAGGTGTGGGAGGTGAGATTGAGATGGTCTGGATATGTGCAGTGGAGGGACATGGGGTATATCAGTAGGAGAATGCTGAGGATGGAGCCACCAGGAAGGAGGAGAAGAGGAAGACCAAGGAGGAGGTTTATGGATGTGGTGAGGGAGGACATGCAGGTAGTTGGTTTGAAAGAGGCAGATGTAGAGGACGCATGATCCGCTGTGGCGACCCCTAATGGGAGCAGCTGAAAGAAGAAGAAGAAGGAGATATGGACAGAGATGCAAGCTCAATAGCCTATGGTGCAGCTGTTGAGAGAACTGATCAGAGGATGGCTAAAGTTTAATCTATTAACTGGATGTCTAAAGTCAACTAGCATTTTGATTTTGGTTCGGTGTATTGTGGACGTTATGCAACAGCATGGTTACATACCTTTGAACTGTATTTTGATTGGTTACTGTGGCATTTAGAAAGGAACCATGGCCCGATTGTTTACTGTGGCTATGGGGGAAGGAGTTTGCGTTTCAATTTGTTACAGTGGCTTCGGGGAAGAAACTAAGGTCTGATTGGTTACAGTAATTTTGATAAAGGAACTGTGGTCTGATTGGATACTGTGGATTATTACTTTTACTATGACCGTAAGGAGGAAGAAATTGTGGTCTGATGGACGAAAATGCTGTGGCTTTGGGGAATTGTGTGATCTGATTGGTTACACTGGCTTTGTGAAATGGTCTAATTGGCTGCAACGGTTATAAATAAAAGTATATATAAATACTACAGTTCTGTTTGTGGAGTGATGTGTGCTTTGGTTGGCACTGAAAGTTTATCAATGTAAAATATATCTAAAGAAGCTCCATCATTAATGGTTGCTGTTTTAGCACAACACACAAGGCATCCAGATCACCAGGTCAATTTCTGTTCTTCTTCAGTAACATCATCACACTTCACAATCATTAAGCCCACAAGACATTGTAAAATTGAAGTATGCAGAAATGTTCATTCTTTTCCTGAAAAGTAAAAGTTTGTGTAGTATTCTAATATTTTTTTCCCCTTCATCCGTTGCCTAGCGATTTCTCCCACATTAACAGAGCCAGAGGAGTCGCACCATCTCAATACCTATCGCATGTCCTACATTTTTTCCTTTCATTTTTCCAGAGCCTTGACACAGACTGCGGGGTAGAGTCTGAGATAAGTGTGTGTGTGTGTGTGTGTGTGTGTGTGTGTGTGTGTGTGTGTGTGTGTGTGTGTGTGTGTGAGAAAAAGAGTGTGAATGAGGTGAGAATCATGAGTCTTTTTATTCTGCAACAGTTACCTGCTATGAACGTCATGATCTCAGGGTACAACAAATAGCTTAGAAAAGACATTTTCTTTGGAATTTAGAGAGCTGGGAGAAAAAAAGTTCTTTGAAGTTTGCTTCTTTGGTTTTTCACTAAACCTACATTTTTATACAGTTTATAAAGCATTTTGTTAATAGATTCCAGTATTCCAGCTTTGACACTTTTTTAAAATGGTATTGTACCCTACAGTCACACTAGCGAGTTAACTGTCCAGGTTTTCATTTATGGCATTTGCCTTCATCCATGACTTACACCGATCAGGAATAACATTATGACCACCTGCTTAAAACAGCATTAACTTCCTCAGTAATTTGAGCTACAGGAGCACATCTACTGGATCGGACCACACAGACCAGCCTTCGCTCCCCATGTGCATCAATGATCCTGTTGCTGGTTCACCACTGTTTCTTCCTTAGAGAACTTTTAATAGATACTGACCACTGAAGACCAGGATCATCCCACAAGAGCTGCAGTTTTGGAGATGCTCTGACCCAGTCTTCTAGACATGACAATTTGGCCCTCGTCAAACTTGTCAAATCGCTTGCCCATTTTTCTGCTTACAACACGTCAACTTTAAGGACAAAATGTTTACTTGCTGCCTAATAAATATATTTCACCCACTAACAGAAGCCATGATGAAAAGATAATCAATGTTATAATGTCATAATGTTATGCCTGGTAGGTATATACAGGGTGGCACAGGGAAACAGGAACTAGTTGGCAACTCTGGGGCAGATGGGACAGATGGGACGCAATCATGAAATCCTAACTGGTACGACACCAAAATTCCTTTTCAGCACTCACACTAAAACATTCTTATACAAGAAATTTACCGCAAACTCGTCACTTCTGCTCCATTATAACTAACGGTAAGGGGTTCTAAACAAGCTCTTGGGTTAACCCCATTGGGTTAAAGGCCTTGTTCAAATTTGCTTCAATTGATTTAGGTCCGTTGATTTAACCACTAAGCTACCACCTCTCTGTATTTCTTTGTAGCTTTTCTTTGCACATTTTGTTAAAGTTTTATATGATTAGACAGGATGAAACCACAATAGTTTTTTTTCACTGAGAACTAATTGTGGGCATGGAACTAATGTTGTAAATGGGGAAATAAAGAAAAATCAGATCACACCACATTCACGCTGGCATTGGAATCATTGTTTGGATTAGTCATTGTAGAACCATTGTGTGTGAACCCTGGTGTGAAGGAAGATCCAGGGACAGAGGTAGAGCGTTTTTTTATTTTGATTCAGCAGCCGAAGTAAATGTTCAAGATTGCTCCGTGCCTAGGTTCATGTAGGTTTGAGCTTTGTGATGCAACTCAACCACTATATCTCTGGTAAGTAAACTGGGCGTAATTAAAGAATTTATGAATCACCTGACATTTTATCTACAACATCTTTGTCCATAGCTGATGCCAGACAACACCCCCACCCTCCGCTGTCGTAGCCAAGATGCTTCGAATAAAATTTTTTCGTTTTTCCATGTCAAGTCCTGAAGTTCAAAAACAATTTGTGGAAAGTGACCATCAAAAGTAGAGCAAAGTTGAACTTTACGCAAATGAGCTGCAAAAGTATTCTCTGACCACCAGTAGGAGCGAGAGATGGTGGTATGTTTTATTTACCCTGGACTGTGGAAAAAGTGTTTGTTGATTCCACATATTCGCTCTGACTCGCAGCATCGGAGCTGGTCGATGGTACCCGCTGAGCTGCTACGTGCTCGAACAGTGCTGGTGTATTTGCTTTTTTGATTTTCAGTCCATCAAACACTCTAAATCATGCTTGTAAAATCACCACAAGCAACATGTTGTAGCAGATCTGCTCTGATATTTTAATGTATACCAGAAATGTGTAAACACAAAAATGTTCCCTCCTCAATTTATCTGTCTTTTGTTGCTGGCTGGTGTTGCTATTAGACCAGGCTGGTGTGGCCAGTAAACCATGGTGTTACTGGAAGTAAACTAAATACCCCTACCATTGGGAGGTGGTAGCCAAGATGTTGAGAGTCTGTTCAGAAGGCCTTGAGTTAAAATCCCAGCACCACCAAGCTGCCGCTGTTGGGCCCTTAAGCATTTATACATTTATGGCATTTGGCAGATGCCCTCATCCAGAGCAGCTTACGACTGAGCAATTGAGGGTTAAAAGCCTTGTTTAAGAACCCAGCAGTGGCAGTTTGGTGGTGCTGGGAGTTGAACTTATGACCTTCCGATCCAAGGTTTAAACCACTGAGCTACCACCTCCTCTTTCCTCTTGACCAAGGCCCTAAACCCTCAACTGCACAGTTGTATAAATGATATAAGTCGCTCCGGATGCAAAATGCTGTAAATAAAACATTAAAGGAGCAACACCTAACCACCCATAGAGAGCAATTTGAATGCAATGCTGCTGGCTGGAACGATATTAGCTTCATTAGCCTCACAGGTCCATATAACAAACTTCAGATGGTAAACATCATGACTGATTAAAGGCTTTGTGGGTATGTTAGACAATGGGGAAACTTTCATTTGCCCCAATGAGCGAAAAAGACAGATTGAAGTACGTTGTCATGGCTACTGGCAGCTTCTTTAAAAAAAAATTTATGTGGAAACTTCTCACCTCATTCAGAAGTTTGTGTTATTGATGATGGCAGGTCTGGAGTGTATCATTAAAGATGTCTTGCAGCTTAGGATCAGGCCTGAAGCACGATTAGATAATGATGAAAAATGAAAAAAAAAAAAAATCTATGAAAAGAATCTAAAAGCTCTACACCTTTCAAAGAGCAATTTTTTTCCCCCTCATCTTCGTTTTTAATAAAACCAGAAACACAGACAGGTGATAATTAGAGAAGGATGATAACTTAAAAAGATATGGATATGATGCTGAAGTTTTCACTTTCATGCTATAGAGCGATCGAGCCCAGACCTGTTTTCGCATTTCTCCGTGTGTCCATCACTCACTCTAATTGGAGATTAGGATTTCAACCTTTCCCGGGAATGAACAAAGCGCCTCACCTGTTCAATTTGTCCATTCGCCCGTGGGTGTCTATCTCCGGCCAAAAGCAACACGGCAGCCAGGAGAACAAGTCCATTTGTCACGAGCTATTTGGAGCAATTTAATCCTGTTTACACACAACCACAGTGCCGGACCTCAAACTTCGCCTCAAGGTGAGTGTTTTTGCGCATTTCAGTTGGGAGATAAAATAATTTCATTTTTAATATTTCTTACCAATATTTTCAAGCACACGAGTGGCCAATAAATTTTGACTCTGTGTGTGTGTTTCTGTGTGATGCAAGATTGCGGTTTTGTCATGAATTATTGATCTGTTGTTGGCATGGGGAAAGGGGATGAACTGTGCATGCAGGTGCTAGATAAGGCCAGATTTACGCCTTCCCCCGCCAAAGCCCACTCTGCTCAGCCAGCTCCTAAATTACATGGAAATTGAGTGGCTGTGCAAGCTAATAAAACTGCTACAGTGCCCCGAGCGGCTCACACTCCTCTCTCCGAACAGTGGGCAAGTTATAAGAAATCCACACAAGCTAAAGCTTTAGTGCTGCATTATCGGCATGGCTTCCGGATTGATACGAGCCATACTGCATAGAAAAAAATGAACCAGGAGTCCCATTCATGTCATTGGTTTGAACTAAAATCACATTCAAATGATTCTGAATGAGTCATGAGAATTCACGTTTTGCTGTTCTCAGTTATGGATTGGAAAAGCAAAAAGCATATAGTAATAAATACTCAAATCTTATCAAACCAAAAAAGAGTACATGTAAAACTCTAACAGTAAAATGAGCACTGGTTTAAAAAGGGAACCCGAAAGCTACCGTCTGTGGTAAAACCTTCCCAAAGCAACACTAAAACACAACAACCCTCCCAATCTCACACCAAAACACAACATTCCTCCCAAACACACATCAAATCATTACAATCCTCTCAAACACACACCCAAACATGACAAACTTCCCAAACACACATCAAAACAAGACAAACCTCTCAAACACACACCAAACCACAACAATCTTCCCAAACACACACCTAACCACAACAGTACTCTCAAACACACGCCAAATCATTACAATCCTCCCAAACACACACCAAATCATTACAATCCTCCCAAACACACACTAAAACACAACAATTCTCCCAAACACACACCAAAACACAACAATTCTCCCATACAAACACCAAAACACAACAATCTTCCCAAACACACACCAAAAATTACAATCCTCCCACACACCAAATCATGACAATCCTCCCAAACACACACCAAAATATTAATGACCGCCCAAACACAAACCAAAACACAACAATCTTCCCAAACAGACACAAAACCACAACAGTACTCTGAAACACACATCAAATCATTATAATCCTCCCAAACACACACCAAAACACAACTATTCTCCCAAACACACACCAAAACACAACAGTACTCTTAAACACACACTAAAACACAATTCATCCAAACACACACCAAACCGCAACACTCTTCCCAAACACACCGAACCACAACAGTATTCTTAAACACACACCAAATCATTACAATCCTCCCAAACACAAGCCAAAATATTCCAATCCTCCCAAACACACACCAAAAATTACAATCCTCCCACACACCAAATCATGACAATCCTCCCAAACACACACCAAAATATTAATGACTGCCCAAACACAAACCAAAACACAACAATCTTCCCAAACAGACACAAAACCACAACAGTACTCTGAAACACACATCAAATCATTATAATCCTCCCAAACACACACCAAAACACAACTATTCTCCCAAACACACACCAAAACACAACAGTACTCTTAAACACACACTAAAACACAATTTATCCAAACACACACCAAACCGCAACACTCTTCCCAAACACACCGAACCACAACAGTATTCATAAACACACACCAAATCATTACAATCCTCCCAAACACACACCAAAATATTACTGACCGCCCAAACACACACTAAAATACTACAATCTTCCTCAAAAAAACACTGAATGATTACAATCCTCCCAAACACAAACCAAATCATGACAATCCTCCTAAACACACACCAAAATATTACAATCCTCCCAAACACGTACCAAAATATTACTGACCGCCCAAACACACAGTAAAACACAACAATCTTCCCAAAAAAAAACTGAATGATTACAATCCTCCCAAACATACACCAAAACACAATAATTATTTTAAGCACACAACAAAACACAACAGTACTCTCAAACACACATTAAAGTAATACAATCCTCCCAAACACACACCAAAACACAACAATTCTTCCAAACAGACCCCAAATTATTACAATCCTCCCAAACACATTCTAAAACACAACAGTACTCCCAAACACACAACAAAATAATACAGTCCTTCTAAACAGACACCAAAACATAAAAAACACAAACACACAGCAAAACACAACAGTACTCCCAAACACACACCAAAATATTTCCATCCTCCCAAACACAAACCAGTACACAATAAACCTCCCAAACACACACTAAAACACAACAATTCTCCCAAACACACACCATAAATTAAAATCCTCCCAAACACACACCAAAACAGAAAAATTGACACCAGTTTTCTTTTCTTTGTCATTTGCCTCCATACTCTCGGTGATATTCTCAGCATTTTTTTATTTTTTCACTCTAAGGTTCCCCTCCTTTCCTTTTCCTGCATCTTTTTTATCTTGGACTCTTCCTTTGGATTCCGATTCCAGATGTTTGTCTTCATTTTCCTGTTTTTCTGACCCCTTGCTGTTAGTACTGACAGTGAGTTCTGGATTAGCCCTAATAAAGGCATGTTTACATGCATCTTGCTTCCGGTACCTGAGGAGCTGGAGAGCGTTCTAGCTGGATGATTCCCTTCACAGTTTTGACAGACCTTTTGGGATTTCCTCCTGAGACGTCTGGCGGTAATTGTTCATTTTCCGAGAAAATCCAAAGGCCACGTCAAAATATCACCGGTTTATGAGTGTAACCTGCATAAAGAAGTCATGCTTTTTTTTTTCGTGAATCATGTGACTATATTAATCCAGTGTTATTTTTAAGTGCCTGGGCCTCGGAGTGCATTATGCAAATACATATAGCACTTAGTGCCACTATAATTACGTCTAATTATTTCTATTTATTTTTAAATCATTGCCCTATTTTGTGTTATGATTGAGAGTGTGTTAATTTTATTTTAAAGCTCAGTAGGAGGAAACACTCCTGAGATTCACCCTCTGCTGTCATCGCAGAGGAAGCCTTTAATGACGAGCCTTTTTAAAGCCAGGGCTCATTTATATCTTTGATTCACGCTCATGCTGGTTTGGGTGTTTTTTCGTCCCACTGATGCCCTCTTTCTCTTTCCCGGTCTCGAGATCTGAGAGTATGTCGTGCCTCTGGAGGGCCTTGCCTGGATCTTTTTGTTGTAGTTGTTAATTAATTACGTCCCGAAAGCCCTGTAGTGAGCCCTGGGCTGAGTAAAGGCGTCCCCTCATTTTTACTAGCGGCCGTGTCTCTATATCGCTCTCTCGCTCTCACTTGTTTATAGATCCATAATTACAAAAAGTTTTGATTCCTCGTAAATTTGTTGTGTTTGTGTACCATTCCAACTGGTAAACTAGTCTCTATATTTGTATTAATAAAAATGCAAAAACCCATTGTATCGTTTGCCACTACTACTTATAAAGAAGTTATGGCCTACCATGAGGACTTCCAAAGGAGGTGTGGCCTACTAACTCTAAAAGAGGCTTGGCTTAGCACTAATATTTATAAAAGAGGTGTGGCCTAGCACTGCTACTTCTAAAGGCGGTGTTGACTTGTAGTACTACTTTCAAAGGAGTTGTAGTCTAATTCTGTAGGAGGTGTGGCCTAACACTAAGCACTAAGCACTTTTGTACGTCGCTCTGGACACGGGGGTCTGCTAAATGCTGTAAATGTAAATGTAAATGTATAAAGGAGGCAGAGCCTAGCAGTACTACTTCTGAAGGAGGTGTGGCATAGCACTATTATTTATAAAAAAGGCATGGCCTAGCACTACGACTTTTAAAGGACCACTATGTCTAAAGGAGGTGTGGCCAACTACTGTTTCTAAAAGAGGTGTGGCCTAGCTCTATAACACATCTAGGAGACATTGCCTAGCACTATTACCTCCAAGGAGATGTGGCCTTGTCCCACTACTTTTGAGGAGGCATTCCTAACACTATTACTAGAATTTCTGCTTCAAACGGAGGCGTGGCCTAGCATGTTTGCTTATAAAGGAGGCATGGCCTAGACCTTCTCTTCCTACGGAGATGTAGACTCGCACTATTACTTATAGAGGAGACAGCCTAGAACTACTGCTTCTGAAAGAGGTGTGGCCTAGCATTACCATTATTATAGGAGGCGTGGTCTACTACTAATAGTACATCTGAAGGGCAATTTGCATAGCGCCACAAATTCTGAAGGAGGTGTGGCTTATTATTACTGCTTCTGAAGGAGGTGTGGTTTAGCGCTACTACATTTAAAGCAGGCGTGGCCTAGTAAGACTACTTTTGTAGGAGGTGTGTCTTATTTTTACTTCTACTGCATACTGGAGACTCCTTCCACTAATGTGTTTCTTAAATATTTTTTAAGGTTTTTGCAGCATCTAAGGTTGACTTCTAAATAGTAGATGGACATATAACTGAATGGATCCACGGGTAGATGAAGAGATGATTAGGTGGAAGAATGTATGGAGAAACAGGTACAGAGGTGGAGAAGGTGGACGCAGTCACAAAGACATGAGTGGCTGTTTTACAATTCTCACTTATGATCAATGATGGAATGATGGACAGAAATGAATGAATGGATGAAGTTGATGGGTAGATAGATAAATGTATGGAAGGACAGATGGACAGATGGTATGTAAACATATTTACAGAGAGATGTGTGTCTGTGTGTATGTGTGGACAGATGGATAATAGATGGATGGATGGATGGATGGATGGATGGATGGATGGATAATGGTTGCATGGATGAAAAGATGCATGGATTAAGGGTGAAGGGGTGGAGAGATAATGTATGAAAGATGGAAGGAGGGACAGATTGGCATATTTTCTTTTTCATTTTATCATTAGCTCGATTAAAAGCACAGGTACAGCTGCTACATGTTGCACACAGTGTTCCAGTTCCTCTACCAGTATTTTTTTGTGGGCACTTTAGCTAATGGAGATAATAAATGTGATGGAGAGATCATGGCCATCTGCTGCTGGATGAGTGTGTTTGGACAAAGCGAGTTGGCACTGCGCTGGTCTGACGTTCAGTTGATTGATGATGTTGTTTTTGGGGAAGAGCAGGAATTTAATGCGTTTAGCAGTCGAAAGACGTCGATCTGATATACGATGATATTGATACTAATTGGTGCCTGGATGCAAAGTTTTGAAATGTGGACGCGCTGGAAAATAAATTAAACAAATATTTTCAAAAATGAACCCAGAAATCAAGAACATGACTCACCAGTTTCAGTGCAGAAGAGGCTTTCATGTATTTCTCTCTGTATCAAAGTTACAAAAATAATATAAACGATAAAGTCCAGGACAGAAAAGATGTCATCCACAGCTCTGAAGCTCAGATGAAGTCGAGCTCAGCGTGCGTTTATAGTGCCAGAATCGTCTGGTTTAACATGTCGATGTGTGCAGATACAGCCGTAGCTTTAGCAATGAAATCTGTTTTGGTTCTTGATGAAACCAACCAAATAAAATAAACCTCCTGCTGAAACAGTTATCCAGCCTATAAACCGTTATTCTGCCGTTTCCATGTTATTTTGAATTTTGATTGTGAAAAAGGTGTAAGATGTTGAGGTCTTCGTTTGGAGTGACGACGATGAACAGGAATAGAAATGAGTTTATTGGAGGGACAGCACATTTAGGACATTTTGAAGACAAGGTGAGGGAGGCGAGATTGAGATGGTTTGGACATGTTCAGAGAAGGGACATGGGGTATATCAGTAGGAGAATGCTGAGGATGGAGACAGCAGGAAGGAGGAAAAGAGGAAGCCCAAGGAGGAGGTTTATGGATGTGGTGAAGGAGGATATGCAGGTAGTTGGTTTGTAAGAGGCAGATGTAAAGGACAAGGGGGTATGGGGACGGATGATCCACTGTGGCGCCCCCCTAATGGGAGAAGCCAAAAGAAGAAGAAGAAGAAGAAGAAGAAGAAGAAGAAGAAGAAGATAGTGAAAAAGGTGTGGCCTTTACTACTCCTTCTGAAGGCGGTGTAGACTGGTACAGTCAGTTTTGCAGTAGGCATCACACACTCACCCAATTACTCACCCACTCAATTACTCACCCACTCAATTACTCACTTACTGAATTACTCACTCCTTTAATTACTCACTCATTCAATTACTCACACACTAAATTATTACTCACTCAATTACTCTCATTAAATCCTCACTCATTCAATCACTCACCCACTCAATTACTCACCCACTCCATTGCCCACTCACCCACTAAATTACTCACTGATTCTATTACTCAATTACTCACTCACTCATTTATTTCCTTAATTACTCACTCATTTACTCAATTACTCACGTAATTACTCACTGAAACACTCACTCATTTAAATACTCACTCATTCAATTACTCACCCACTCACTCACTCACTCACTCACTCACTCACTCACTTACTCACTCACTCACTCACTCACTCAATTACTCACCCACTCACTCACTTACTCACCCACTCACTCACTCAATTACTCACCCACTCACTCACTTACTTACTCACTCACTCAATTACTCACTCACTCAATTACTCACCCACTCGCTCACTCACTCACTCAATTACTCACTCAATTACTCACCCACTCACTCACTCAATTACTCACCCACTCACTCACTCACTCACTCACGCACTCAATTACTCACTCACTCACTCAATTACTCACTCACTCACGCACTCACTCACTCAATTACTCACGCACTCACTGACTCACTCAATTACTCACTCAATTACTCACTCACTCACGCACTCACTCAATTACTCACTCACTCACTCAATTACTCACTCACTCACTCACTCACTCAATTACTTACACACTTAATTACTTATTCATTTAATTTCTTTCTGTCTCTACAGCGGGGTTGGCGCCAACACTCACTCACTCACTCACTCACTTGTTTACTCACTTATTAAATTACTCACTCACTTATTTACTTACTCAATTAATGACTAGTTTACTTACTCACTTATTCATTTACACACGTTCTGAAGAGGGTTTCCATTATGCAGTTTCATTTAGTGTAAGTTCTACCGTGTGTTTGCATATGTGTGTGTGTGTGTGTGTGTGTGTGTGCATGTGTTTGGTGACTAAGGAG
>NC_139592.1:2226454-2306454 GCF_946808225.1 Silurus aristotelis
TTCAACCATATATAGGCGATGCAATATACAGTGAAATAAGACAACGTTCCTCCAGAACACTGGCGCTACATAAAACAACTTAGAACTGCAAAACAGAAAAAAAAATGATTCAAGGACTAAAATAAGTGTCCTCACGACATAAAGTGCATCGTGTGCAACCAAGTGCAAACAGTGCAGACAAAAGAAAACACAAGTAATCCTGAGAACTGGGTACAGGAGTGTAACTGTAAATAAGCACAAAATGTAACACAAAAGGTTGTGCAAAACACCAGTCAAATGGATGTGCCAAAGAACAGCATAGAAATTGTTATTTAATAATAAATAATATAATTTGGGTGGTACTGAAGAAATTAAATGTGTTTGAGTGTGTGTTTGAGTTAAGAATTGAGTGTGTGTGTGTGTGTGTGTGTGTGTGTGTGTGTGTGTGTGTGTGTGTGAGGTTCAGTTCTGTGAGCTGAGGATCCTGATGGCTTGAGGGAAATAAACTGTTGCTCCTGCTTTACTAACAACCTTGTGGCTGAATTTCACAAAATCTTGTGCAACATCTTTTCAGAAGGGTGGAGATTCTGATGAGCAAATGAAGATCAAATGTGGAATGAGATGTTCAAAAAGAAGCACAAATCAATCTTACGCTCAGGTGTCCACAAACATTTGTTTATTTCTTTTTATCTCTTATATCTTTAGTGTTATTTTATTTCCTGGGAAAATGCAAGAAATTTTTCTCAGCTCAACTTGAGCCATTATAATTTTACCTTTTTTTTTCCCCCTTACAAAAGGTATTAAATGCTAATTTGCTGTCACGCACGTCTCGGTAATCCATTAAACCTCCAAATATTTGTAATAAAACTTAATGCCTGTGCAATTTAGACTAAAGCTCAAGACATCATCTGTATTCTTTCCGAACGGATAATCATTTCCAAAGGTTCATGATTGGATCAGGGGAAGAGAAAATGCACAAAGGAACGTGTGTGCATTAGCGCAGAGGAAAAAAAAAAGGACGTGTCACGTTTATAACCCCACGTCTCGGCTTACTCGGGGGCACTTTTTTGAACGTTATCTAAATTTGCATGCTTATCAAGGGCTGGAAATCAATTGCGTGCATTTGTGGGAAAATAATCAGTGATACGACGGTGCTGTTTAGCAATAAGCGTTTTTTTCTCTTATTTGCTGATTATATAATAATAATAATAATATGATGATGATGATGATTATATTATTATTTTCTAAATCTTTGTGAATAGGAAGTGGTGGCTCAGTGCTTAAAATGGTGCCTTGGAGGGTCAGGAGGTCAAACCCCACTACCAACAAGCTGTTACTGCTGTGCCCTGGACCCTGAGGCTGAATCCACCTCTTAATGGCATCATTATGACTCAACGTCTACAGAAAGGATCAGTATTATAGACAAGTGCAGCAAAACAGAGCGCTGCATCACAAACAGGATCTCACACAGTGAGAATGAACGTCATCACTAAAGCAAAAAACCCAATAAACACAATTCAACATGTCTCCTTTCACTGTAGCCACAACTGCACCTCCCACATACATCATCTCTAGCAAAAGCATAGATATTTACCTCATCAAATGATCCCTGCATTTTTCTGCATTTTCGTGAGGATCTTGTTGTTTGAATAATGGTGTTATCAGAAAGTTTCGAGACTCGCTCTGTTTACAAGAAAGCACTTTTTTATTCACATTTACACACTAACACTTTCAAAATAGCCCCCTCGCACAACAACACAGTTTTCCCAATGTTCCTGCCACTTCTGGAATGTGTCCTGGTAGTCTTCTTTTCGAAGCATTTCAAGCACCTTCTGTGATTGCGCCTGATCTCCACAATGGTGTCAAAACGACAACCTTTGTGCTGGATCTTCATCTTTAAGGAGAGGGCAAAGTCCACAGGATCCAAATCTAGTGAGTAGGGTCTGAGTGAGTCTGGTGAGTGAGTTTCCAACAAGAAACTCACGTGTGAGGTGACAGGGGGTCCTAAACTCGCTGTCCGTGATGAAATTGCAGACGTGGTAATGCACATGGTTAGAATAGCACCACGTGCTGCCATCTGTTGGCAGGTTACAAAACTAGTCTCATTCCTTTTTGATAGCACCTCGTTAATGTGTCAAAGTTCAAATCCCAGTACTTGCTGGGCCCTTGAGCGAGGCCCTTAACATTCAACTGCTCAGCTGTAAGTCGGTCTGGATATGAGCATTAAATACAAATCTCCACACACTCATTGGATGTACCTATAACTGTTACATATAATGTCCTGGAATCTGGTAAGAGCCTGAAGTCCTGAAGATGTTGGAAAACCTTTATGATTCATGTTACAAAGCACTGACCCTGAAGACTTTCATTAAGTTTAAACAAACATACAAACTTAATTCTCCTTAAAAAAATTGTCTGTGTATCAAAGGTTTTAAGCATAAGCTTCCAATAAGCTTCAGTTACAAAGCACCGACACCGGAGACTCCTTCCATAAAGGTTAAACAAAGACAAACTCAATTCTCCTTAGAGAAAATATCACTGTATCAACAAATACATCTTTTAACATTTACACAATTTGGCAGATGCCTTAACCGTTAAGGTTTCTTGCTTAATGGCCCAGTAATGGCAGCTTGGGGTTGCTGGGATTTGAACCTGTGACCTTCTTATCCAGAAGCCAAAAAACACTGAGCTACATTTACAACAATTAGCGGATGCTCTAATTCAATGCGACATAGAGTTAACTCATTCTCACAACTGAGCAGCTATGAGGTTAGAGGCCTTGCTCAGGGGCCCAGTAGAGTCAGCGATTTGAGCCCATGACCTTTAAATCCAAAGTTCAGTGACTTAACCACTGAGCTACCACCTATCTAGTGAGGTTATATATTTAGCATACATTATACAAGTACGAATCTGCAAATTCGTGAATCTGATTGGTCTGAGGTTGTTTCTAGAACAGCAGCCCTGAGAAAAGCGCAGGCTTATAATAATGCGTAAAACTAATATTCAGTTGTTCCTGTAGTAAAACTCATTTGAAAGGGTTTAAAACAGATAAAAAACAGTCTTTATCCACATCCTCAAACAAGAGTTCTACAGAAGGGTTTATTGGCTACGTCTTGTTGTTCACTGGGGCAAATATGAATAAAAAATTATAATCCAGGCACAAAATCTGTTCACTAAACAAGGCGAGAAAAAACTTTCGTCAAGTCGTCTCCTGAGCGAATGAACTTCCTAGAGCAACATAATCGTGTTCTACCGAGCCAACAATACACCCCTAGGAGAACGGACCCCGAGATGAGCCCAGGGGTCTGTATAAAGTGGTTGACCTTTCAAGCTCATACATATACTATATGAACAAATTTCATATTCAAATTTCTGGAAACTTAGGCATAAGAATAGATTGCGTTTAACAACATTCCATACCACATTTAGTCCTCATTTGCTGTTATAATAATCTTCACTCTTCTGGAAAGATGTTCCACTAGATTTTATGGAGATTCATTCAGCACCAAGGGTAAAAGCAAGTACTGATGTAGGTGAGGTGAGAAGGCCTGGGTGCAGTCAGCATTCACATTAAACCCAAAGATCTTCCACTCCAACCCATGTATTTTTATATAGCTGGCTTTGTGCACAAGGGTATTGTCATGCTGGAACAGGTTTGGGTCTCCTAGTTCAAGTGAAAGTTTTACAGCATCAAAAGGAATCCTGTACAATTTTGGTCCTCCAACTTTGTGGGTAGGACTTGGAAAAGAGCCACATATGGCAACATGTCTAGAAACAAATATTGATGCTTTATGCAAATGTGTGTTTATTATTGGTGAAAACAAATTTAACATGAAGCATGAAGACAAAAAAAGTTTTAAAGTAATTATGGTGTTTTTAATTAAGGTAATCATCAGGACACCAAACAGAACTTTTGCTATGTTTCCACACGGACGGTTTTAATTGCCGCGTGTGTTTGCGTTATTAGGGATTTTGGTTAATTTGAGACTTGGTGCATCAAAGAAATAAATGTTTAGTGATTAAAATAATGTTTTCAGTGGAGTTTATTTTATATATATATATATATATATATATATATATATATATATAAAATTATAATAATTCTTATTCATATTTGTACTTAAGATCGTCAAACAAAAATGAGCACTGCATTAATTGCGCGTAAATAAAATTAGTGCAGTTAAAATAAATTTACTTAAAAATAAATAACCCTAATAAATAAATAAATAAATAAATAAATAAATAAATAAATAAATATATTCCGAACATCACTGGGATATGCAAAAAAAAGAATTGCACTATCCTGTATTGTACATGTGGCAAGTATAAGGTATAAATCCTTTATATTTTGAAAACACTTTCTTGTCATTTTACACACTTATCAAACAATAAAACCAAGATTTCTAACTAGCCTTGTGTTCCTTTACTTAAACTCGAACTTTCTGAAACATTTTATCACACAGACTCATAGTAAAGCTCTAATATTCACCAGCTCTTCAGACAAAGTGTAATTACTGCAAATCAGTTCCTATTGTCTGGACAGAAAGCTCTCGCAGGTGCGAACACACCTTTTAAAACATCTTGGAAAAAACCTCAATAATAATAACCCAATGTAGGAGGAGGAGGAGGAGGAAGAAGAGAAGGAGGGAATGGTTTTACAAAAGAGAATGCTGGAGCAGACATGTCTACAAGGAAGATTAAAGTGAAGAAGTAGTGTGTGAGAAATGCAGAGGAGGAGACGGTTATTAAAACCGACGTGTTACACGAGCTTCAGCACAGGTCAGCGAACACGGCGTACACACTGCATACACACCGCATACACAAAACGTACGTAATGACGGAAGAAAGCGAAGGTGGATGAAACTCATTACCGGTCTCTTATTGGACGACTGCTATACATCGCGGCACCAATTTCATGATTGACGCTTTGGGTCACGGCGAACTTATTAAACCCATACAAGAGCCGTGGGGTTCAAGCGATGACCTGGATTTGTCAAATTCAGGATCGCACATCCTCCGTCTGCCATTTCCGCCTTTAATGCTTTGGCTGTGTTGCGCGTTTTTAATATGCATGAGCTCGACACCGAAGGAGATCCGAGGGCACGATGACAGGACCTCTGTAAAATAACCTCACGAGCTCGAATACGCCACGCTAAGAGCGCGTGGCCTTTTTTTTTTCATCGAGAAATGAATATTTCACAGTGTTTAGCTGTTTAGTTCAAGTTGTTTGAGAGCTGCTAGTCAATAAATAAACAAAAACAGGCTGGGAATATTTTTTCTTTCTTTCTGATTTCTTGATGATGGTTTGAATAAGTCGTATATATTTTATCCAGTTTGGATTTTTCATTTGTTTTGGCTTGCTTCTTCTCCTGACTTTTCGTGCTGCTATGATTTCTGTCGGAGCAGAAATAACGTTATGAAGCGGTCATGTGTGACGGAATGATTTTTTTTTTAAAGCTTTTTGTTATCTCTCTTTGCTCATGTTCTTTCTTCAGAAACATAATTTCCTTTAAAATGGTGAAAATGGGTTTGGTTCATTTTAGTTAAGGTGTTTATCCTCCATGAACAAAAGAACGTGTTATTTCTGGAGTTACCTGAAGTGCTACGTGAAGCGATGCTACATCGCCATATATGTAGTTTAAACATATAATATATGGACAAATGTAATTTCCAGGCTTTTCCCCTTCACTAGGGGACTCAAATTGTCAAAAATTTTCAAATAGCAGTTATACAGTATAAAGCCTATTCATAAACTTCAGGTCTTTAGAAATCCTTTTACTCATTGGAATGCTAGACAACTTGCACTTTGGTTTATCCTACATGACTCAAAATAGCATTCTCATAGTGGTGCAGTGGGATTTAGCGTTCGCTAAAAACAAACTATGTGCTCTATCCAGATCTTTTTATCTCTGTATCTCTGCTGAACTCCCAAAGCTTCAACATTCCTGCTAATTAAATTTTTAACACTATTTTGTAGCCAAGCCAACCGAGCCAACCTGATTATGTGTCATAATTAGAAGCTGGCTACCTTTTTTGAAACTAGCAATACAAAATCCAAAGCCTTTTCAATGGTTTGAGCTGAAAGAAACGTTTCGTTACCTCAACTTACCAACCTTTACACCCTGTATGAGTTAAATAGCATCCCAAAATGCACAAAGATCTTGAGGAGACCATGTATCTCATCAGGGAGGTGGAAGAATAGTGGAAGGCATTGGTCTTTAAATCTGAAATCCCAGCCACACCAAGCTGCCACTTCGGGGCCTTTGAGCAACCACCATTTGCTCAGCCGTATGATTGACATAAATGTAAGTTGTTCTGGATAATGTACACTAAATTTAAGGCTGCATACCTGGGCTGTTCACATTTTAAAAATCATCTGATAAATGCCATACTGACAAATAGCAATAGCTAAGGTAGTATTTAAAAAAATTAACAAATAAATAAATGGAATTAACAGTACTTATGAGCACAGTTCAGGCTGGTGGGGGTGTCATAATGCTGTGTGGAATGTTTTCATAGGTGGAATATTTTGGCCTTCTAATACCTTCTAAGCCCAAGTACAAGGTGGTATCAAAAGGTTTCGAGACTCGCTTTGTTTATAAAAAAGTAATTCATTTATCTATAATTACACACTATTACCTTCAAAATAGTCCCCTTGCACAATAATACAGGGCTCCCAGCGTTCCTGCCACTTCTGGAATGTGTCCTGTATCGAATAGTTTCATCATTTTTCACCATTAGTCTCAAAGATCTTGTCAACATTATGGATCCATAAACCCAAACTGGCTTATGTGAACAGTTCAGGCTGGTGGGGGTAATATAATGCTGTGGGGAACGTCTTCTTAAAACATGCTGGTGCTATAATGATAATAATAATAATAATAATAATAATAATAATAATAATAATAATAATAATAATAATAATAATAATAATAATAATAATAATAATAGAGCATCATTTGAATGCTTCTGTACAATCTGAGTAATGTGTATTGATGCTGACCCTGATAGCCACTGTTGTTCTATTGTCTACTGGTTTCATCCAGAATTATAACTAATTTCAGTTTGTTTTCATGACCATAATAATGATTTCTGTGTACTGTAGTGAACTTCCACAACCTAGACCAAAATCCAAAAGCAATGTTTCCTCAACCTTCAGAAATCCAAGCCATGTTGAATCCAGACTTTTTTTAAAAGCAATGTGGGGTCTACTTAATATTCTCATGGTGTAGTTTGTAATAAAATGGCAGGTCAGTGTTCAGAATGTTTTAGTTATTGCTTTGGTGTTTCGGTTATTGAGATTAAGGATAAGATGAAAAAAATAAATAAATATAAATAAAAATACTGACAGTTATGATTGATGTCTCAGTTCAGAGAGTTCAAGATTGCGATCTTGCCACTGAAAAGTGAATATTGTAAACATCTTCTGAAGAAAAGTGCTATTGTTTTAAGATAATTCTTCTTTAAAATTTAATGGAACATGAAATTTTCAGCATTTTGCACATCGTGGTCTGCGTAAACAGGAGCTACACTGTACTGACAAAAGTTTGTGGACACCTGACCATCAGATTGGTATGCACTTCTTTTTAAACATCACATTCTACATTCAGTTCCTGTTTGCTGTTATAATAACCTCCAAACCTGCATGGAGACGTTCCACTAAATCTTGACTGGAGTGGAGTTCATCTCGAAGGTGTTTATTAGTGTTGGTGCTCTATAGCAGGAGACAAAGCCAGATCCATGAAGATCTACTTTACATAAGTTGGAGTTAAAGATCTCCTGCTATAGAGCTATGAACCCTATTAAACACCTGCATGTTGAATGTGGACACTGATGGCACCCCAGGCCTCCTCACCTTCTCACCTACATCAGAACCTGGCTTTACACAAGAATCTTCCCAGAATAGTGGAGCTTATTTGACTAAATGTGGAACGGGACATTTAAAAATACTCTCATAGCAATCTTATGCTAAAGCATCCACAAAGTTTACAAAATGTATTTTTCTTGTCACAGAAACTCAGCGTTAACAGTCTTGGCTGGGACGAGAGCCTGATTTTGATGAAAATAAAAAATGTATTTCCCCTTCTGTTTTTCATGAAGCAGAGATTATATAATTAGTCACGCTAAAGGATTTCTCAGCACGGTACCGCTGTCCTGTGAGCTTTAAATCTTGCCTTTTTTTAATATAATAAAATCTCCATCCATAGCGAATTCAATTGAAGTTTCCCGTTTCTAATTATTTACTATTTAGCAACCGCATTCCTGAGGGAAACGGATTGTGCAAATGACCAGTGGTGTTTTTTCATTAATTAATTTTTTTATTACCTTTCAAAATATTTCTCAGGACAGTTAAACACCACACACACACACACACACACACACACACACACACACACACACACACACACACACACACACACACACACACACACACACACACACTTTAGTCTCTATGAATAGTACAAATACTCCAATATGCTGTTTTCTTTTCCCCACTCAGCATCCCTGAACACAGAAAGCATTTATCTTTGAGTTTTCTTAAATTCGAATTCGAGAGACAATAAATGCTTGTTGTAGCATTTCTAAAAACTATACAACAATTTGCTTTCCCCATTTATGTTTTTCCAGTCTTTCCAAAAGTAGCTTTTTGAGTATTTTGTTTGAATCTGCCAAAATACCCAAACAAACAAATCTAATTTATATATATACACACACACAAACACCATTTGCCAAAAATACTGGGTCACCTCGTCATAAGTATGAAATGTGATTTTTGAGCATTCCATTGCACATTTAGTCCCAATTTGTTTTTATAATTCCCTCCACTCTTCTGGGAAGATGTTCCACTAGATTTTGTAGTGAGCTTATGGGTATTTCTGTTCATCAGCCACAATGGTTTTACAAAAGTCATGTACTGATGTATACACTATGAACTTTCCTGCTCTATGTGGTTCTTTTCCAAACTGTTATCACAGCTCTGAAGGCACTCAATTGTACAGGACGTCTTTAGATGGCGCTATAATTCAATTTTGCGTTCACTTGAACTTGGAAACCCAAACCTTTTCCAGCATGGCAATGCTCCTGTGCACAAAGTGAGCTCCTTGAAGATCTGGTTTACATGCTTTTGGAGAGGAAGATCTCCTGCTATAGAGCTCTGATCTCATCCATACTGAACACCTTTGGGATGAATGTGAACACTGACTGCACCCCAGGTCTCCTCACCTACATCAGTACCTGCCTTTCATAACACCCTTGTGTCTGATGAACACAAATATCCATAAACACACACCAGAATCTAGTGGATCATCTTCCCAGAAGAGTGGAGGGAATTTTATGAGCAAATTGGGACTGAATGTGGAATGTGATGCTCAAAAATCACATACCGTACTTAAGACCAGGTGACCAGCGTTAATGTGCAGAGAGATACTTATCATGACTCATTTAATAATATCTGCTTCATACAAAAGTGGGAGCAGGAAAACATTTTTTTTTCATCAAAATCAGGTTCTCTTCCAAACCAAAACTGTAACTGTATAAATGCTAAAATACTAAATACTATGTATAAATACTATAAATACTAAAAATTTGCTTATTTTTAAACATCCCATTTCCCATTTAGCCTTTTATTATAACCTCCACTCTTCTGGGAAGATGTTCCACTAGATTTTGTGGAGATTCGCTCAGCTACAAGAGTGTGAGTAAAGTCAGGTACTGAAGTAGGTGAGAGGCCAGGAGGTTCCTGGGGTGCCACCAGCTTTCATATTCATCCAAAAGGTGTTCAATAGAGTTTGAGCTAGATAGCGAGAAAACTTCCACTCGACCCTATGCAAAGCAGATCTTCATGGAGCCGGCTTTGTGTACAGGGGTATTGTTAACCTGCTGGAACAGGTTCTGAGAATTTTACTTCATTGTGGTTAATGTGAACCATACAGTAAATAATATAGATTATGTAGTAGATAAGAACTTTTCGTTTTTGTATCTAATTAGAGTGTCTGGTGTCAGGAAGTCGTCCATCTTGATTATAGGATCAGTTCTTCACATTTCAGTGCAGATCGATTTGCAGAAGGCAGCTCGCTCTGCTGCTAAAAGAAGAATTGATTATAACCTATTATTGAGTTTACATGTAAAACACCAGTTGTGGGGGTTTTGTTGGTGTTTGAGAAACTGTAATTTCCTTTAGGGCAATTGCACCTTTGTCTAAAATCACAATGCTTGCTGTCGATTGCAGTCTATTTTTCCTAGACTCGATTTTCCACATGAGTGTGGAAGGATTTATCCAGTAGCTCAATTCATTTTTATTTATAGAGTGCTTTTTAAAAATGGACATTGTCTTCAATTAGATAAACAGAGATAAAGTAGGTCTAAACTTGTGTTTGTTTCTTATAATTGTAAGTTTGTGAGCCAGTGGCAACTGTGGTGGGAAAAAACTCCATGAGATGGCATGAGGAAGATACCTTGAGTAGAACCAATCTCAAAAAGGAATCCATCCTCATGACCAGTTCCATCATTGTTGAGGCGCTGTTCAGTGATTGGTGCTGAAATGCAAAACTGTTCATGGAAACTGTGGCCCTGAATCTATATAGCAGACTGTTGATATGAATTACAATCCAGACTTTGATTCAATCCAGACTCAAACTTTTTTGAGTTGCTCAGAAACTTCATGGATATTTAGGTTGTTGATAAAGAACCATTTCCAGCTGCGTGAAGTGTCTCCAATTGAGGAATGAATAGAGCAGATCCAAAGAAAAGAAAGGGGAGAAATAAGGATTGTTAAGTCTTTAACCAAAAGTTCATCAGAAATAAATAATCTGAGGACTGTTTAAAGATATATAACATATTGCACAAACAAATATATTTTTTTCCTTTGAAAACTGAGCAGACAAACCCTGATATGTCCATCAATTCACAGCGAATTAAAAGAAGCGGCAAAAATCGTTAGAACATTTTTTTCCGACACAGTTTAAAGATTCATTCGGTAAGAAAAAGAAAAAAATGAGGAGAAATTACACGTCTGCGCCGAAGTGAACGCCTTAAAACACAATCTTTTTCCGTAAAAAAAAAAATAAAGAAAAAAAAAAAGAAAAAAGAAATAAACATGCTGATTGGAGCTCGGAGGCCGAGTCGGGGCCGGTGAAAATGCATTCGATTACAGTTTGAACAGCAAACTGACGTCCTGCCTGAGGCGGCATTATAATTAACTACGGCTCTAAAATGCATCTCTGATTAGGGAAAAGATGATCTGGCATCCGAAATTGCCAAATGCATGAGCGCACTCACATGCCCACACAGCTGTTTTCTGCTTTTTATTACTAAAAAGGGCCCAAATCACGTCCTCTGGATGTGTGTGGGTGTGTGTTTTACATCTATTGATTTGTGCACAGACCGAACCAAATTTATGTCCCTTTTTAATTGTACAAAAACACACATAACCAATTTATATCAATGATACAAATCATTTGTCTGAATTTGAAGAACCTCAGGAATACTTTGGAAATTTCCGCACATTTTTGTTATGCTTTTATGGAGAACGTTTTTAGTAATTATGATTGATTCATATACATTTAAAATCACAAAAATTCCATAAAGCCTATGCATCCTACATTGACTTGGCTTTAATATAAACTCCACTGACTTTTCAGAAGGTCATGAGGTTAAATCCCACTGCTGGGCCCTTAAGCAAGGTTCTAAAGCCTCAGCTGCTCATTTATAATTGTAAATTGCTCTGGATAAGAGTGCCTGCCAAATTGCATAAATGTAGTCATGACTTGCAGCCATTGAGGTTGCTGGGGGGATTTGGAACCACCCATAAGGCATTAGGGACCCCCATGGCAAGTTAAAGATAGACTTAGATTATTTTAGTTAAAATGATATAAATTACACAATAACTGTGGACCCCCATAAGACTTGACTCAATTCAAACACTGCTTACAGCTATTTAGGCCATGTGACATAAAATACATAAATGTACAAAGTTAGTCATTTACCCCCTAAAAAAACCTTAAGAACTAGTGGCAGGCCATCAGGGTCAGAATCACTGACTTAGGTTTTAATCTTTTTTTTTTTTCATGAATATGTATTAAATTATTCCAAATCGTCTATTCTCTTTATTTCATAACTTTTCTCTTGGGTCTACTGTTTCCAATAGTTTATGTTTATGTTTATGAAACTGTTGCTTTAACCAATTAGATTGCGAGTTGTTGACTCAATCTAGCAGATGTACAGTAATGTCTGCATTTTCATGTCCTTTGATTGGATGGTCAGAGAGCACACTAGTCAGAGCTCACAAACTGCATCTGTAGCAAATTAACTAAACTCAAATATACATTTGCTGTATTTTATTTTATTCCATAGCGGTTGACAGAGGAGAAGAAATTGATTTGGTCGCAGATACACTCATGAGGACATTTACAAAATAAGGACTTTTCAAGAAAACCTGGACATTGTGAGGTCGAATAAAACAGTTGCTCAGCTTTTTTAGTTGTTAAGATTCATGTTTTAATTGCACAGAAACACTCAATTTGCCTTTTTTTTTTTAATTCCCAGGAAAACTGTAATCCCCAGAGTTTCCGTAGTCAGAGAATCTAATAAGTACTAAAAAATTGCAGGAAAACCCGCGGACATTTGATGAGGGTAATATCGTTGCTTCTGTTAGAAATGATGTATGCAGGTGGTGCAGCTGTGGCTACAGTGAATGGAGACTTTACATTACGCCATTATCCAGAGCAACTTACATTCATACAACTTAGCAGCAATCCAGTCAAGGGCCTTGCCCAAGGGCCCAGAGGGGCAGTTTAATGTGGCTAGAAATTGGAACGTTTGGAATTCTATCTATCTATCTATCTATCTATCTATCTATCTATCTATCTATCTATCTATCTATCTATCCATCCATCCATCCATCCATCCATCCATGCAGATTTGGATGCTTTTTAGCAAATTTTCATTTGTCTTTACACCTGTATGTACTCTGGTAAAAACTTAACTTGATTGTTAACTTTGACAAAGATTCATCTTTTTTGTTAAACGGTTTATTCTTTACCAAAAATAAAATGTCTATATATTTATCTGATCAATGTATTAATAAAAAAAACCTGCACACCATAGTTAATATTAACACCTGATTATTTCATGATTATAAAATTCCTGAGCTCATCATTATGTCAGGTATTAGTGAATAATTATCCATAATGCTATGGCACTGGAGACTCTGTAGAATGAGACAATGAAGATGAAACGAAAACTGAAGATCAGGGTGGGTGTGGTGTGATTTGAAGTTTTATGAACCGACATTTTTCTTTATCTCCGTCACATATTTGCTGTTTTATGCTCACGTCTTATCTTCCACTTATCTTTCACTGGAAGAATCCTTGATAAGACACTATTAAATTATTTCAGGATTTCAAGGCAAAACGTGTCTGATAAACCCAACTGTTGAAGCGTGTCTTGATTTTTCTGAGTTTTCCATCAACTTGCGCTGCATGACTCTTGATTGAAAAAGAAAAAGAATCAATATGTTTGGCTTGAAATCGCAGTGTTTTCGCTAATCGCGGCCGTTTGTTAGCTTGTTTACACAGAACTCGTTTATTAACGCGTCCCCCATGACACTGAGAGTGCAGGCTTTTCATTTTATTTGCAGAGGAAGCATGACCCCTCCCAGGTTGCTATCTAATGCGATCTCCCTTAATGATTCACGCCTGGCGACGACTACATTGTGAGGAAATTAGTTACTAATATGAAAAATAATACTAATAAAAAAATTATAATTAATCACCTACATTAAGGCCGCGGGAGAAGAGAAATTAAGGTCAGACAACACTCGCGCAATCTTGATAGATCAACGAGGGCTAAACAGCTCGTTACTCACGGAGGGACGATAGAGAGATCATGCTATCTTTCATCTCGGCCTGGACTTGGAGGAAGGTAAAAGCATTAGTAAAAGAAAGAGAGGGAGGAGGTTCCGATTCTTCAGGGGATTTTTATTCTTTGTGGCGGGATCTGTGTAGGATGAATCAGAGGATGAACAAAGAACTCAATGTTTTTTTTTCTTACAGAAAAAACAATACATAAAGATTAATTTGTGGTCATTGACAAAGAGCAAATTTCTGTATTTTTGCTCTGGAGCTTCTCAGGTGTACCAGTAAAAAATGTGCACTTGCATCAGTGTTAAGATAAAAATGTTGAAAATCGTTATCCTTTTCAGTTCCCACACAATGAGCTATTTGCCTTCTTCTGCATACTCTGCAACTCACAGTTGCTCATGATTGGCTAGGTTTTTATGTACATATAAATATACAACTTTCAAACTTTTTATAATTATGTGTAATAGGGATGTAATGGTACACGTATTTGTACAGAAATTCTTCGGTACAGGGCTTTCGGTTAACACGTGTACCGAATGCAATCTTTTTTACATGCGGAACTTAGATAAAATCTGAGTTTCCTTAGGAACGTATATAAAGTAGCGAACCGCAAGTTTGTTTATCTCCGCCTCACACATTAAGCCCTTTGACCATTCTTTAAAAGAGTCTTTTTAAACTTTAAAACATATGCCAGGGGTATAAAAACAAAACTAGAGTGAGCACAGTGTCACTGTGGCTACTTACTCCGTACCGGAAATGCTGTTTTTTATTTTTTGCATGTGCATGAAAAAGCTAAAGAATCAATAGCACTAGCGATAGCCGCTATACAGGAAGTGACTAGCAGCTAACGATAGCAGTATAGATTCAAGATTTTTTTTTTTTAAACATGGTTATATGCAGTTTACAACTTGCAGTAAAATAAAATGTTGAAAAAAAAAATATGAATGAATGAATGAATGAAGGATAGAAGGAATGAAGATATAGTTATAGTGTGCTGAAATAAGTAAGACAGTTGAGATCATATCTTTAGAAAATTTAATATTAAAATGTAACACACACACACACTGTAACATACACATCTGTAGTACCCAAATGGGGTCTAACATATGAGAACTATTTGAACCATTTATTTAATTGTATTTTAATTTAATTTATTTAATGTGACAATTGAATCAAACTCATGAAAAAGTGTATTGCATTATTTTGATTTATTCTATTTTTATAAACACATCTCACAATTCCTCCAGATTCCAAAGATCTGAGGAATTTGGAGTCTGAGTCAACACCTTAAACTCCTTCCCCAAGCTGCTTTGGAACAACGTTTGAAGTGTATGAAGGTGCTGAAAGATGCCACTGCCATCGGGGAACACTGTTACCTAATACTACAGGTTTAGCAGTGTGCAGAAAGCAACATGAAGGCCAGAATCTGAGGTTGCTTAACAGAACATCACCCAGAGCATCATACTGCATCCACAGGCTCAGCTTTTTCCTATAGTGCATTGTGGTAAAATTTATTTTACTTCTCTTCTCATCTGATGGCTCATCCACATCCAGACTACCTCCTATTATTGCTCCGTTGTACACTTCTAATGCTTACATATTCATGGAGTTTTGAGTGGTGTACAAGTTTCATGGCCTCTCTGACCACAGCTCCATACACAGCAAGCAAGCTTTATTCTGCATGTTCTGACTCCTATCTACCATTCACTTTTTTAGCAATTTGTGCTTCAGGAGATCTTCCGTAGGTTTAGTTCAAAAGGTCTAACATTCGTTCCTCACACACATGAGTGAGCCTTGAAATCTCATGACCCTGTTGCTGGGCCACTGGTTGTTTTCTGACTGAGCACTTTTGATATTAACCCCTGGATAAACCTCACAAGACCTGCTGTTTTGGAGAAGCCATGACCAAGTCTTCTGGACTACACAATTCGCTTCTTGTCAAAGATCCTTATGCTCTATAATCTTTCCATCTCAGAGAGCCGACTGTTCTCCTGCTGCCTGAGATATATATCGCACCCAATTACAGGTGCCATTGTAACAGGATAATCAATGTTATTCACTTCACCTGTCTGTGGTTTCAATGTTCTCTGTGATTGGTGGATTGAAGAGCTGTATGATTTCGGTCACATTGACCTTTTAATAAGAATCGTTTTTTATTTTATTTTACATTTCTTTTAATCTTCTGTATAGTTTTATGATCTACCATTTTTTGGATTGTTGCTAAAATTCTATTGTTTTTTTATCATTTATACTTTATATTATTTCTGTTTCTGTTAGAAAACAATACACTATATGACTCAAAGTTTCTAGAAACCTGACGAAAAATTTGGTATGCACCTTTTGAACATAGGATTCCTCATTCAAACCCTATTTCCTGTTATAATAACCTCCATTCTTCTGGGAAGATGTTCCAATGGATTTTGTGGAGATTCATTCAGGGTGTTAGTAAAGTCAGGTACTGATTTTTTTATTACAGCTAGCTGGTTGGAAATGGTCAGATGATACCTTGAGAGGAAGAAACCTCAAGAGGAACCTGACTCATCCATATCTGAGTGACATGCAGATATCCATTCACTGTTGCGTTGATCATTCTGGCCACAAGGTTGTTAGTAAAGGTACTGATCTAGTTTAAGATTTGAGGAGACCTAAGATGCAGTCAGCATGTGAAGCATATCTTCTTAGAGTTGGCTTTGTGCACAGGAACATGCTGAAACTGGTTTGGATCTCCTAGCTCAAGTAAAGAGAAAATGTCATTGCTACCACATCCAGAGTTTGAAGAAGAACCTGATATGGCTGGGAAAGTCATGTCGCAATATTTTTTGTCAATGTGGTGAAGGTTGGCTCCAGATCAGACATCTCCACAGGTTGAGTAATAAATAAGAAACCTAATCGTAACCAGTTTCTCCAGATGGGCCACAAGCTCATTAATGCCACAGGAGCATGTGTAGAACGATGCACAGTTAAATAATTACACACATTACCCATTGACAGGAACATTAGTCACTGTGCCACTCACGTCTAAGCAGACAGTGGATTTATGAAACTCCTCTCAGGTCTGTGTGGCAGAGTTTAATCGGCACAAGCCCTGAGCTGGACACAGGGGTTAGACACACGAATTAGCACAAGACAGAAACGAGACAGAAACGAGACGAATGCTGCCATAGAAATGAATATTTTTTCCGATTTACTTATCATGAATATGTATTAGTCCATTCATCATGAAGAACTCAGTGTCTTTCCTGGTAGCGTCCATCTGCCGCTAGACTTCTGAACACCTGGGCATCTGGATCATGATTGGGCGGACGTTGATAAGTTTTCCAGTACAGCAGCTCTGACAGGAGAGCAGCTTTATAGGTGTGTTTCTTCTCTGATACATTATTGTTTCTATACTGTAGAAACAACTCAAATGATGGATGCTCATGTGGTTTCAATTCAGCATTTATGGAAGGAGTCTGCAGTGTCATCATGCCAAGCTGTATTTCAGAAAGAGCTAATATTTAAGTTAGAGAATATCAAGCATAACTACTATCTACCTAGCTTAACTATCTACACCAAATGGACAAAAGTTTCTGGAGACCTGACATAAGATGGGTATGTGCTTTTTTCTAATCATCCTATTCTACATTTGCTCTTATAATAAGCTCCACTCTTTTGGGAAGATGTTCCACTAGATTTAGTTTAGATTTATGGAGATGTATTCAACCACACTGGTGTTAGTAAAGTCAGGTACTGATGTAGGTGAGGAGGCCTGGAGTGCAGTCAGCGTTTACATCCCAAAGGAGTTCAATAGGGTTTATATCTCTATAGCAGGAGATATTCCACTCTAACCCATATCCCATCTATCTATCTATCTATCTATCTATCTATCTATCTATCTATCTATCTATCTATCTATCTATCTATCTATCTATCTATCTATCTATCTATCTATCTATCTATCCATCCATCCATCCATCCATCCATCCATCCATCCATCCATCCATCCATCCATCCATCTATCTAAAATTTTATTAAATTTCTCGCTCAGTCATTGTGGAATGAAAAAACAGCTATTAAAGTTCATTTCATATTATCGTTAAAGGTAAGATGATGGTTTCTCTTGCCGCTGTGGTGTTTGCTCATTTCCACATGTCTGTGTGAACCCAGTGTTTCAGCTGGACATGAGATTTTATTAGGAAAGAAAGTGAAGAAGCATCTTTTTGAACTCTGTGGTCTGGATGTGTGATGGAAGTGATGGATTTAAATATCAAAGTTTCGGCAGTTTCTTTTCCTCCTCAGCTTGATTTTATGCATCTGTTTCTCAGGCCGGAGGCAGACGAGACAAGGCTGAGACGAGACGAGGCAGACGGCCAGGAGAGGTGAAAAGAGACACAAGTCTGCATACACTGGACACATTATAGGATCGATCGGTGTCTGTGACCCAAACTGATTTGTGTGTGTGTGTGTATGTGTCTGTGTGTGGGTGTGGGTGTGAAGCAAGAAGATCTCATAGGAATTCTAATAAGAGCAATAGATATGAGAATGTATTCGATTTCAATATTCAGTATTTAATGGGACAACAGACTTTTCCAGCCATATGTGGTTCTTCTCGAAACTGTTACCTCAAAGTTGAAAGCATATAAATGTGTAGGACATCTTCGAATGCATTTGGTAGCATGAAATTTTGCCTTCACTTAAATGAAGAGACCCAAACCTGTTCCAGCTTCACAATGCCCCTGAAGATATGAAGATATGCTTTCCATGGGTTGGAGTAAAAGATCTCCTGCTATAGAGCTCTGACCTCAACACTGACTGCACCCCAGGCCCCATCACCTCACCTACATTAGTACCTGACTTTACCAACACCCTTGTGGCTGGAAGGAGAACCTCAACAATGATGATGCTTTCATGGATGGATATCTGGATAACACCAGGATGAGGATGAGTCAGGATCCTCTCAAGGTTTCTTACTTGTATCATCTGGCCAATCACATCTAGCAGAAATAAAAAAAGTGTAGAGAGAGAGAGAGAGAGAGAGAGAGAGAGAGAGAGAGAGAGAGAGAGAGAAAGAGAGAGAGAGAAAGAAAGTAATGGACAGAAAGCAAGATAGACAAAGAAAAAGAGTGAAAGAAACAGAGAGAAAGAAAAAGTTCATGTCTAAAGAGCTACTAGAACTTGCACATGCATCTGTTTTCTATTCTGTTTTGTTTTTCTCTCTATATATATTGCTCTCTGTCCATCTCTCTCTCTCTCTCTCTCTCTCTCTCTCTCTCTCTCTCTCTCTCTCTCTCTCTCTCTCTCTCTCTCTCTCTCTCTTTCACTGGACCTATGTGCATGACTAGCTATCTTAGCATTCACCATGGCAACAAGTTTTTACAAGCTCCCCCCCCCCCCCCCCCACACACACACCCACACACTGAATGCCCCCACACATCAATCACATGAATGGAAAAGAGTTGGCATTGTCTGAGTCCCATCAGGCCTCACTCCTGAACCCTCAGTCACTCTGTGAGAATGCAATACACGCTCATGTCTTCATCAGTCTCAACTAATGTTCTCATTTAATCTCTCTCTCTCTCTCTCTTTCTCTATTTTTCCTCTTTCTCTTTCTCTCTCACACTCTGTCTCATATACACACACACATACATATATATATATATATATATGTGTGTGTGTGTGTGTGTGTGTGTATATGTATGTGAGAGAGAGAGAGAGAGAGAGAGAGAGAGAGAGAGAGTGTGTTTAGGCACGATGGAGTCTCCCCCTGGAGGACTGTGTCCTTGCTTACCTTTTAGAAATGGTTTCAGGTGTGTTCCTGGTTCAAATGTCTCTGTTGAAGATGTTCTTCTTGCTGTAAGAGAACAGGTTGGTTACAAAAACATTATCGCTGTATCATGAATGAATAAAGCACTTTTTCAAAATGCAAGATTTAGTAAACTCACTGGTTACAAGTGACATCTGGCCCAAAGGGACGTATATCCACATCACTTCACTCTCTGCCCTGGTTACTAAAGTCACCATATCTAATGTATCCACACATATCGAGAAGAACTTGAGAACTTGAACTGTCTGCATATAGAGCGCAGGACCGATAAACAAGACGGTGTGAGAAACTCAGAGATCATCGCAAAACAGGAGCAGACAAAACAGCACTCTGACCTGGTGAACAAACAAAACATGGAGATAAAACCAGCTGTTTCTCCTACTGTTAATACCAGTGTTAATTGTGGACACATTTTTAAAAGCTACAGAAGAACGTTTTCATGATAATGAGTGTGTTGCTGATTTAGCCAGGACCTGTATTCAGTCGACCAGATCAATGCGTTTAAGACGAAACTAAGGGTAAGAAGGTCAAACTGGAGAAGTTTTTTCTGGATTTAAACAAGTTTATCGCGTCAGTGATGAAAGCACGTAAAAAAAGCTCAAATCACAATAGAAATGTTTTAGATTAAAGAAACACATAACAGCAATCAGGCATGGAACCAAACCTGCCAGAGTTAAAGGTCAGACTACTTAAAGTAAATCGAAGTAAATGCACACGGATCTCTGCTTTTCTCACCTGTCTTATCAAATCCTTCGCCTTGGCACTTTAAATGTGAACGGGTTTAGAGATAAACATAACTGAACAGTATTAAAAGAATGTATTACACTAAAAGAGCTTAACGCTTTGTTTTTACAAGAAACTCATAGTGAGAAAAGCAGTAAGGGGAGGATTTTCTTAGTCATGGCACCAACCTGAAAGCTGCAATAGCAAAACAATTCTCTCAAAGACTAAATGTAAAGATTCTGTGAGTAGACAGTCAGTTGGAATTAATCAGAATGTTATAGGACCCACTCATAGTGGTGGACACACTCTCGATTTGTTGTTAACATTTGGATTAAAAATAAAAAACGTAGTCATAATTCCACAGTTTGAAGCTATTTCAGACCATTATCTAATCTCGTTTAAAATTTGCCTCAGTCATTGCATTTCTAAGTCACCACGTTACCGTGTTAAGCATACTTTCATGTCAGCGACAGCAGCGCGTTTTATTAATAATCTTCCAGAAATTACGATATTAGATAGATCTCCGTCAGACCCCGCAGAGCTCGACTGGGCCACTGAACATCTAGAAACAACGTTACGTTACACTCTAGATGATGTAGCTCCCCTTAAGACCAAAATGATCAGGGAGAAAAAATTAGCACAGTGGTATAATGATCATACACGCACCTTGAAACAGACCACTCGAAAATTAGAACGTAAATGGCGTCAAACAAAATTTACAGTATTTCAAATAGCATGGAAGGAGAGCCTCTTAAATTATAGAAAATCTCTTAGTGCTGCTGATCAGCATATTTCTCCACCCTCATAGAAATAACAAGCATAATCCTAGATTTTTATTCAGCACGGTAGCAAAATTAACAGGGAATAAAAGCACTGCACTCACATGCACACCATCAATAGGTAGTAATGATTTCATGAACTTTTTTAATAATAAAATTGAAAACATCAGGCAAGAAATCCAGACGGTTAATATAAATCCAAATTATTTTACAAGTAACCCTGTAGACAGCAGCGTAATTATAGCAGACAATCAACTACAAAGCTTCACTCCTATTCATGAGAATGACTTAATTTCATTAATCTCCTCATCAAAACCATCAACCTGCATTCTTGATCCCTTGCCTACAAGTTTCTTTAAACAGATCATTCCAGAGGTAATTAAACCTGTTTTAAAAATGATTAACTCTTCCATTAGCACTGGTTATGTACCTAAATCCTTCAAACTGGCAGTTATCCACCCCCTTATTAAGAAACCTGACCTTGACCCATGTCAGTTGTCCAACTACAGACCAATATCAAATCTCCCCTTTATATCCAAAATTTTAGAAAAGGTTGTAGCACAGCAGTTATGCTCACACCTACTTATGAATAACATTTTTGAAATGTATCAGTCAGGATTTCGGCCTCATCATAGCACAGAGACGGCGCTAGTTAAGGTGGTAAATGACCTGTTATTGGCCTCTGATCAGGGTTTTGTCTCCTTACTTGTTTTGCTCGACCTTAGTGCAGCTTTTGACACCATTGATCACACTATACTGCTTGCTAGACTTGAGAACGTTGTTGGAATAAAGGGAACAGCTCTCTCTTGGCTCAGGTCTTATTTGACTGATCGCTATCAGTTTGTTGATGTAAATGGTGAGTTCTCCACACTCTATGAGGTAAAGTTTGGTGTTCCTCAAGGATCTGTCTTAGGCCCACTGCTTTTCTCTTTATATATGCTGCCTCTTGGTGAAATCATTCATAAACATGGGATTCGCTTCCATTGCTATGCTGATGACACACAGCTGTATATTTCAGCAAAGCCAGATGAGCGAGATCAGCTTAACATTGTTGAGAAGTGTGTAAAGGACATTAGACAGTGGACGCTTAATAACTTTCTTCTGCTCAACTCAGATAAGACAAAAGTACTTTTACTAGGACCACATGCAGCTAGAAGTAAACTTTCCGATTACGTAGCATCTCTGGATGGTGTTTCTGTTTCAGCGTGTACGGCTGTCAAAGACCTTGGTGTGATTATTGACCTGAGTCTTTCCTTTGAGTCTCACGTGAATAATATTACCAGGATCGCCTTCTTTCACCTTAGAAATATTGCTAAAATTTGAAATATGATGTCGTTACAGGATGCAGAAAAACTAGTTCATGCTTTTGTTACTTCTAGATTAGACTACTGTAACGCTTTACTGTCTGGGTGTTGGAGTAAGTGCATAAATAAGCTTCAGTTAGTTCAGAATGCAGCAGCAAGAGTCCTCACTAGATCTAGGAAATATGACCACATCACCCCTGTTTTAATCATCTACACTGCTCCCAATTAAATCTCGCATTGTTTATAAAATATTAATACTGACGTATAAAGCACTTAACGGTCTCGCACCGCAGTATCTGAGTGAACTTCTGTACCAGTATGATCCTCCACGCCTACTTAGATCAAAAGGTGCTGGCTATCTGTTGGTTCCCCAAATAATGAAGACTACAGCAGGGGGCAGATCTTTCTCTTATAAAGCCTCACAGTTATGGAACAGCCTTCCAACCAGTGTTCGGGACTCAGACACAGTCTCAGTGTTCAAGTCGAGTTTGAAAACGTATTTATTTATTCAAGCCTTTTATCAGTAGGTTTTTCTTAGGTAAAGGCTCAGATCTGGAGGGAGCATGGATATAGAGTGTTTGGTGAACTGGTATGTACCCCGCAGCATTGTATATCTGCTTCAAATGGACATTTGGTGCAACCCAGATGAGGATGGGTTCCCTCTTGAGTCTGGTTCCTCTCAAGGTTTCTTCCTTATGCCATCTTGGGGAGTTTTTCCTTGCCACAGTTGCTCATCGGGGACAAACATACTTATAAAGAACATATTTACGTTTAATCACCACATTATCTGTGTAAAGCTGCTTTGAGACAATGTTCATTGTTAAAAGCGCTATACAAATAAAAATGAATTGAATTGAATTGAATTAATAGAGTGGGTGCAGGGAGGAACACACACAGCCCAAGTGTGCTTGGTCTTTTTGGTTGCCTTCATATTTTTGGACAAACAATATGGAAATACAATATACACATACTAGCCATAACAGAGACTAGCCATGGACTTCGACTCAGCTTTATATTCTGAGGAACCTACAGATAAACAATGCTCAGATTAAATTTTAACAAAATACCATCACTGAACGATGAACAGCAAAAGAACTGGATTTTTAAACTAACCTTTAAGGAAGTGACAGCAGCAGTTTAACAGCTTTCTTCTAGATGGGCACCAGGGATAGATGGACTACCCATCAATTTCTTTAAAACCTTTTGACAGTCATAGGCAGAGATTTTTTTTTAATAGTTAAAACAGGGCCAAAAAGCTTCCGAACAGCTGTCAGCATGCTGCTGTTTCTTTACTTCCAAAACTTTACTCCCCGTACTTATTCCAAGCTTTTAAAAGATATGGTTTTGGCGAATATTTCCTATCATGGATTCAAATCCTGTACACATATGCTTCTTGCATGGTTAAAGTGGGTCGAGAACTCAGTACACTAATCCCGATGAAGAGAGGCTGCCCAATGTCTGGTCATTTGTACAGACTTGCAATAAAACCCTTGCTGTGTCTGTTAAAACGTCTTAGCCTTCAGCACCACGCCAGCGTGACGATATCGCATTGTTTTCAGGTGTTAATGTTTAGCAATAGAAAAAAGGGAGAAGATTAACCATTACTAACTGTACATCATTCTAACAATGTGTCTATTTCAGTTTCCAGTTGTTACAAAAAAAAAAAATGATATTCTCACAAAAACAAGCATGTTGTAGTAATTTAGCCTCAAAAATCCAGTGATAGTTTGGTTCCAGACTTCTCTTTCTGTTTACTTTTAAAACAGCCATATGGTGGACTGAAAAACTGTTGGGCACAATAAGTGTTCATCACCTTGTTGTTTCATGACTTTTTCAAATTGAATCTATCTAATCTCGTTCCACTGACTCTGCTCTGATTCATTTTCACCCTCGTGTGTTGCCTTACTCCCTCAAGCCTTGCTCTTCAAATGTCTATCATCTGTGTTTCTTTCCAAATTTTCCTTTCTTGACTGACTGTGAGGATCCCAGCAAAATCAGATAGCAAGTGACATCTACAAACAATTTTATAGTGCAGATATCTGCGATACTGAATCCATGGAAGATCTGTTCAAAGAATTGCTACATCTCGAGAAGACACAGAAAGATGACTTGGACAGCATGATCACTTTTAGGGAACTCACAGAGGCAATGAGGCGGTTATCGACTGGACGCTCTCATGGAATAGACGGACTAACAGGAGAGTTTTACCAACATTTCTGGGATCTCAAGGAATAACAGAAAATTTTGAAAATAAAATACTGCCTGTAAGCTGTAGGTGAGCCTACAAAACTACTCCAAAAAAAAAGAGACTTGTTAATTTTAAAGAGCTGAAGACCTGTATCTTTGCTGTGTGTGGATTATAAAATCCTCTTCGAAGGCCTTGCTAACAGACCTAAACATGTTTTAAACCAGCTGACCAGAAGTAACCAAACCTACTGTGTCCCTCAGAGGTCCATAATAGACAACCTCTTTTTATTAAGAGACATAAATTTTTATCAGGCAAACAAGAATAACCTGGGAGTCCTGTCTTTAGACCAGGAAAAGCATTCAATCGAGTAGACCATGGATATCTCTTTAACGTCCTGAAACACTTTGGCTTTGGTTTTAGCTCCTACATACAGCTGCTGCACTCTGATGTGTATGTGATGGTGAAAGTGGGTGGTGGTGTAAAATCACAGGGAAAGATGATGTCCATTGGGATATATGAATAGGCTTCCTCTGCCAAAGTCAATTGGGTAAAAATGAAAGGGGTTTATTGTTGGCAACTGGGAACACGGAGCAGTTCCACAGCTCGCAGGTGGGATAGAATGGAAAAAAAGATGGAAAAAAATGTTTTTAGGGAATGAACAATTTCAAAAGAAGAACTGGGAGGGGCTGCTGGAAAAGGTGTTGGTCTGATTGTCCAAATGGAAATCACTAGTACCACATTTGTCCTACACAGGAAGAGTTGGTAGTAAACAATCTGGCTGCCTCAACATTCTGGCATAAGACCAATGTGATGGAACCACCAGATGAACTGACCAATAACACACAAATTGACATTTGTAAACTTGTGAGTTGAGAACACTGGATACATGCAGCAGCCCTGTACCTACCATTACAGGAAGGTATGCAGGGACTGGTGAACGTGAAGAGCAGAATCAGTGCCTCCAGAGTACATGATGAGGTGTGTGTAAAATGTGTGAGGTGTGTGTAACGTGTGTCACGTGTGTTTAAGGTGAGAGTAAAGAAGAACTTGTGTATGATGACGTCTATCCTGCTCTACGCTGCATTAACACTGACCCTGTAAGTAACTCACCAAAGATGAAAAATAATGAAGTAGAAATACTTTATTTCTGCACTTAAGTAGATTTTGTTATGGTATTAGTCTTCTTCTTCTTCTTTCGGCTGCTCCCATTAGGGGTCGCCACAGCGGATCATCCATCTCCATACCACCCTGTCCTCTATATCTGCCTCTTTTACACCAACTACCTGCATGTCTTCCCTCACCACATCCATGAACCTCCTCCTTGGCCTTCCTCTTTTCCTCCTACCTGGTGGCTCCATCTTCAGCATTTTTCTACCAATTTAATTCATGTCCCTTCTCTGCACATGTCCAAACCATCTCAATCTCGCCTCCCTCACCTTGTCACCAAAACATCCTACATGGGCTGTCCCTCTAATAAACTCATTTCTAATCTTGTCCATCCTCGTCACTCCCAACGAAAACCTCAACATCTTCAGCTCTGCTACCTCCAGCTCCACCTCCTGTCTTTTACTCAATGCCACTGTCTCTAATCCATACAACATCGCAGGTCTCACCACAGTCCTATAAACTTTCCCTTTCGTTCTTGCAGATACTCTTCTATCACAAATCACTCCTGTCACTCTTCTCCACCCACTCCACCCTGCCTGCACTCTTTTCTTTACTTCCCTAACACACTCTCCATTACTTTGCCCTGTTGACCCCAGGTACCTGAACTCCTCCACCTTCTCCACCTCTTCTCCCTGCAACCGCATCACTCCACTGCCCTCCCTCTCATTCACACACATGTACTCTGTCTTACTCCTACTGACTTTCATTCCCCTTCTCTCCAGCGCATATCTCCACCTCTCCAGGCTCTTCTCAACCTGCTCTCTACTATTACCACAAATCACAATATCATCTGCAAACATCATAGTCCAGGGAGACTCCTGTCTGACCTCGTCCGTCAACCTGTCCATCACCACTGCAAACAGGAAGGGGCTCAGGGCCGATCCTTGATGCAGTCCAACCTTCACCCTGAACCAGTCTGTCGTACCTACTGCACACTTTACTGCCGTCACACTGTCCTCATACATGTCCTGCACCACCCTCACATACTTCTCTGACACACCTGACTTCCTCATACAATACCACAACTCCTCTCTCGGCACCCTGTCGTACGCTTTCTCTAAATCCACAAATACACAATGCAGCTCCTTCTGTCCTTCTCTATACTTCTCCATCAACATCCTCAAAGCAAATAAGGCATCTGTGGTGCTCTTCCTCGGCATGAAACCATACTGTTGCTCACAGATGGTCACCTCTTCTCTCAGCCTGGCTTCCACTACTCTTTCCCATAACTTCATGGTGTGACTGATCAACTTAATTCCCCTGTTGTTACTGCAGGTCTGCACATCTCCCTTATGCTTAAAGATCGGTACCAGCACACTCCTTCTCCATTCCTCAGGCATCCTCTCCCCTTCCAGAATCCTGTTAAACAATCTGGTTAAAAACTCCACTGCCATCTCTCCTAAACATCTCCACGCTTCTACCGGTATGTCATCTGGTCCAACCGACTTTCCATTCTTCATCCTCCTAATCGCTGCTCTCACTTCCTCCTTACTAATCCTATCTACATCCTGCTTCACCAACTCCACATCCTCCAACCTTCTCTCTCTCTGATTTTCCTCATTCATCAGCTGCTCAAAATACTCCCTCCATCTTCTCAACACACTCTCCTCACTAGTCAACGGATTTCCCTCTCCATCCTTTATTGCTCTAACTTGCAGTACATCCTTCCCAGCTCTGTCCCTCTGCTTGGCCAATCGGTATAAATCTTTTTCTCCTTCCTTAGTGTCCAACCTCTTATACAGTTCCTCATATGCCTTTTCCTTGGCTTTCGCCACATCCCTTTTAATCTGCTGCCGCATCTCCTTGTACTCCTGCCTACTTTTCTCATCACTCTGTCGATCCCACTTCTGTTTTGCCAACCTCTTTCCCCTAATGCTCTCCTGCACTTCCTCATTCCACCACCACGTCTCCTTGTCTTGCTTTCTATTTCCAGATGTCACACCAAGTACTTTTCTAGCTGCCTCCCTCATCACTCCTGCAGTAGTTGCCCAATCATCCGGCACCTCTTCACCACCACCAAGCCCCTGTCTGACCTCTTCCCTGAACCTCACACTACACTCTTCCTCCTTCAGTTTCCACCATCTTATTCTTCTTTCAAACCTTACTTTCCTCCTCTTCTTCTTCGCCTCCAAAACCATCCTACAGACCACCATCCGATGCTGTCTAGCTACACTGTCCCCCGCCAACACCTTACAGTCTCCAATCTCCTTCAGGTTGCATCTCCTACACAGAAGATAATCCACCTGTGTGCACCTTCCTCCACTCTTATACGTCACCCTATGATCCTCCTTCTTCTTAAAATACGTGTTCACCACTGCCATTTCCATCCTTTTAGCAAAATCTACCACCATCTGCCCTTCCACATTCCTCTCCATAAAACCATACCTACCCATCACCTCCTCATCACCTCTGTTCCCTTCACCTACATGCCCATTAAAGTCTGCCCCAATCACCAATCGTTCTTTCCTAGGTACACCATCTACCACTTCATCTAATTCACTTCAGAATCTTTCTTTCTCCTCCATCTCACAGCCAACTTGTGGAGCATAGGCACTGATGACATTTATCATCATCCCTTCAACTTCCACCTTCACGATCATCACCCTATCAGAAACTCTCTTCACCTCCACTACACTCTTACTGTACTCTTCCTTCAGAATCACCCCTACACCATTTCTCTTCCCATCCACACCATGATAAAACAGTTTAAACCCACCTCCAATGTTCCTGGCCTTACTCCCTTTCCACTTGGTCTCCTGAACACACAACACATCGACCTTTCTCCTCTCCATCATATCAGCTATCTCTCTCCCTTTACCCGTCATAGTACCAACATTTAAAGTACCAACCCGAACCTCTACTCTCCTACACTGCTCCTTTTCCTGCCGTCTCTGTAGACGCCTTCCTCCTTTCCTTCTCCTCCTTCGGCCAACAGTAGCCCAATTTCCACCGGTACCCTGTCGGCTAACGATACCTGTGGCGGTCGTTGTTAACCCGGGCCTCGACCGATCCGGTATGAAATTCTCATTTGTGATCCGCATATTTGATTTGGCACATGTTTTACGCTGGATGCCCTTCCTAACGCAACCCTCCCCATTTACCCGGGCTTGGGACCGGCACTAAGAGTACACTGGCTTGTGCCCCCCTTAATGGCTGGGTTTTGTTCTGGTATCAGTATTTTACTTTATTATTATACACTATTTATTTTTTTGACAACCGTTTTACTTTCACTCATTTCATTGTTTAAATAAATATCTGATCTTTCTACTTCTTACATTTTTACACCTCTTTAAAAGACTCTTTACTTTAGTTTTAATTTTATCTATTTGATTAAATGTCAATATTTTTTCTTCTCACTGCAATGTTTTTGGTCCATCAACCTACTTCTTATCTTTGTGTGGCTTTTTCAATCAATCACTGTCTTTTAAAACATGAGCACTTCTACTTAAGTGAAAGATGTGTGTAATTTTGCCAAGTCTGTAGCTCACACACTCTTTCACATCTAAACCAAGACCCAGATCCTGCTCTCTGAAATCGGATTTGACCCCAAAATCAGATCTCCCGGTGTGCTGGCCGGAATTTTACTCACAAACTCCACCCTGCATGCACACTCACACACACACAGAGAAGAAAGAAGAAGGTATTCATGTCTGGCCTGAGGAAGGAAGACTGTATAATAACAAGTATAAATATGTATCTTCTTCTTCTACGTCTTTCAGATTCTCCTGTTATGGGTCTCCACAGCAGATCATCTGTCTCCATATTACTCTGCCCTCTACATCTGCCTCTTTTAAACCAGCCATCTGCATGTCTTCCCTCGCCACATCCATAAACCTTCTCCTTGGTCTTCCTCTTTTTCTCCTGCCTGGCGGATCCATCCTCAGCATTCTCCTACCGATATACCCCATGTCCTTCCTCTGGACATGTCCAAACCATCTCAATCACACCATCTCTACGTATGTAACCCTGTATCCCTGAGAGCATGAGATGCTGCGTCAACAACCCTTAGGGAACGCTTCTGCATTGTCCACGCTCTGAATCAAGTGTGCAATCCATCCAACGGAGAACCAGAAAGCTAAAAAAGGCACATGCGGTGGAGCCGACGCTAGTTTCTAAAAAGGGAAGGAAGCGCTGCAGGGATGCAATGAGTGTGGCTTGTAGATGCAGTGTCTCGTTCCCTTCATGGAACCAGGGTTACATACATAACCTAAAGACGTTCCCTTTCAGGAACACTAGTTGCAGTCACCACTGCTTTAGGAAAGAGAGTTCAATTACGCCACGCTGACCAGTCCCTGCCTAGTGTGGATTGGCACAGCTAGATCAAAGAATAGATGAGCTCAGAGTGGCTCTAGGTCAAGGTAGTAAAACCTGATGAAGGTTAGTGAGGTGGACTACCTGCAGTGCTGCAAATGTAATGGAGTGGGACTCAAGATGAACAGGCCGTAGAGGCCCCACACTCCGGGTACAGTGAGCCTTGACCCCGAAAGGAACGTGGAGACCAATGTACTCATAGGAGAATGACATGGCATCCACTATCCACCTGCTGAGGGTCTGCTTGTTTGCGGGAGGGGCCTGTCTTATAGGGGCCATAGCAGAAAAACAGCTGCTCCGACTTTCTCCACAGCTCTGTCCTGTGCTCGCACTGGACACATTCAGTTTAACTTCTCCTGTCAGGGATCTGGAAAGAAGGATGATAGAATACCAGGTCGTGGGTGAACCAAGGTCACCTCAGGTACATACCCTGGTCTGGGTTAGAGAAAGGCATTGGCCATACCTTCGGTGAACTCCAGGAAGGATGGAGCCACAGAGAGGTAGGTCCCTGACCTTGTTTATGGAGAAGATAGCCAGAAGAAAGGCAGTCTTAACTGACAGAAACATAAGGGCCACCTCGGCCCAGGGCTCGAAGGGGGGCTTTAACAGAGCCTCCAGCACAATGGCCTACACAGACCTACACAGGCACTCTGGGTCATGTCCCGGGCCTCAGCTTCCGGTTTTCACAAAGGAAACATGTCACCAAGGGGTGCTTGCCCAGCGACTTCTTAGCAAGCGGAGCACAATAAGCCGGGATAGTGGACATGTAACCTTCAGGGTAGAAGGAGACAACCCTGAGGTGAACTGTTCCTGCAGGATCTTCAGCACTGAACCAACCAGGCAGTTGACTGGGTCCATTTGCTGGTGCTCTCACCACGCGAAAAACAGGTGCCATTTAGTGGCATATGACCTTCTCATAGAGGAAGCTCTGGATTAAAGGATGTCCCACTACCTCGCTAAAGAGACCAGGGGCTAAGAAATGTGCCCCCTCAGGGGCCACAGCTACAGCCTCCATAACTCCGGGCGGGGGTGAACCAGGGTGCCCCCTGCCTGGGAGTTAAGATTGCTCCTGGGGAGGGATCTCACAAGGAGGTTCTTCGAGAAGGGCCACCAGGTCAATGAATCATGGTCTGCCCGGCCACCTAAGGGCCACCAGGAGGAGACGGACTCCATCCGGTTGTACTCTCTCCAGAACTCCCAGGAGCAGCGTGATGGCAGGAAAGGCATACAGGTGCAGCCCAATAGTGGCTGGGTGAGTGAGGGAAAACCAGAGGGGACAGTGCAATGTCTCTTAAATCGCAAACAGATCCACATGTGCTGTGTAAAACTTCCCTTATATTTGCTCCACCACCTCGGGGTGGGGCCTCTATTCCCAGGTACCCTGGGACGTAAGCTGCCCTCAAGGAGAGCAGTTTTTTCTGGGTCCACAGAAGGATCTGCTGTGCCAGCCTGTATAGGGGCGAGATTGCAGACCCTCCTGATGGTTGATATAGAAGACCACCGATGTGTTCCTTTGGGAAACAACCTAATGTGCTGCGCTCCCAGCAAGCGATGCACGGCTGTCTTTCGACAATTTGTCGATGCTATTGTCTCTCACATTGCTCTGGTGTGATTTTGGTCCACTCTTCTTCCAATCTCCTCCACAGCTCGGTGACTGTAGTGGGTATCTTGGCTATAACTTTGTCACCTAAGATTTTCCAGAGGTTCTCTATTGGGTTGAGATCAGGACTCTGGGCAGGCCATGTCATTATTTGAATGTTTTCAGTTTCAAGGAACTGCTTTACCCGTTTTGCTGTGTGACATGGAGCTTTGCCCTGCATAAACACTGCGGGCTGATTGGGTGATGAACGCAGGGAAGGAACCCTATGTTGTTGAAGAAGGTTCTGATAAACATTTGCACTCACTCTGCCATGTAGCTGTATAAGAGGCCCAACTCCTGCTGCAGAAAACATGCCCCAAACCATGACACTTCCTCCTCCACTTTTCACTGACTTCTTTACACACTTTGGGTTCAGTCTTTCTCCAGTTTGTCGCCGAACATAATGTTTCCCATCGGACCCAAATAAATTAAACTTGCTTTTATCACTGAGGTGAACTTTGGACCAGTTCTCCTCTGTCCACACAACATGCTCCTCAGCAAAGCTTAGTCTAGCCTTTTGATTCTCTCTGCTAATGAGAGGTTTGGTCACTGCAGAGTGGGCTTTCAGTCCAAATGTTCTTAAACGTCGAGACACTGTATGACGAGACAGATCCTTATCCTGTTCAGCGCTGAACTGGTGAGCAATTCCAGCTGCAGTGTGGAAACGATTACCCATTGAGATATGCTGCAGTATCCTGTCCTCTCTTGTATTTGTCTTCCGTGGACGACCAGCCTTCATGGCAGACTTAAATGAGTTTGTGATGTTGTAAAGATTCAATATTCTAGAAATCACAAATTTGGAACGACCAACTTGTCTTGCTATGGCTGATAGGGTCATCCCTTTGGCCTTCATCTGGACCAACATGAGATGGAACTGTAATGAATAGAGGTCTGGTGATGTGGATGGGTTCCCTATTGAGTCTGGTTCCTCTAAAGGTTTCTTCCTCATGCTATCTCAGGGAGATTTCCTTTACCACAGTCACCACTGGGTCACTCATTAGGGTTCAACATACAATTATAAGAAACAAACATATAAGCGTTAAACGTATTCATTCTTTTACACTTTACAACTTTAAAAGCTCTTTATCTCTGTAAAGCTGAGTTCTTAGACCCCAGACTTCCTATTTTGCTTTTTGCTTTGTTTCTCTAATCGATAAAACAAAGAAAAATGTGTTTTGGTTTTGGTCTTTCTCACTTTTTTCATAACTGACCACAAACTGCAGGCAGTGCAGCTTATGTCAGAGCACGTCTGCCTCTATAGCTCCCTCTGCTTCATCACACCTTCACAGTCCCTAATTATTTTACCATAACAGCACAACACAAAAGTGTATTATTCCCCGCTAATGCAACACACATCGGGGTAACAACCACAGCAGCTCTAAATAAGAAAGAAAGTTTTATTTACCTCTTTTGACAGAATCGTTCATCTTCTTCGTTTCGGGAAACAGTACGAGGTGAAAATGTCTCACTTCCTGTTGTCAAAAAATGGAGAAAAAAAAAAAAAAAGAGATAAACACGATTAACCCATCACTTTGTGCAAGACATGAAATCCCCAAATGGTCTTTCATGCATTTACAAGCTGTCTTTAAAAGCCTTGTCAGAAACAGGAAGTTTTAGAGATTTGATGGTAAAAGGGGAAAAAAGGAAAAAAAAAACACTGAAAGAGGGAGAGAGAAAGATAGATAGAGACAATTTAATGAAAATCAGCAGGAAGTCAAAATTAATCACACACGCAGTCAGCCTCAGGACGGAGCTTATTACGGGAAAACGCTCACAACAACAATGGGGCGCAAACGATTTATCTGTAAAATGTTTTTAGAGTGTGTGGAGTCAAAAATAGTAATATATTCTCTGTTTTTTTATTCAACCACATGTGAGGCATTAGTCCATTAAATACAGGTTTCCAGGAAAATAGAAATAACACAATAAAGCTGCAATTCTGGGAAAAAGTGTTCCTGACGTGTGATCATTAAAATATTAATTACTTTTTTTTTCTACTTTTTTTTTAATTAATCACAAAGAGAGTTATCCATCGTGTCAGTCTGAATAAACCATAATTCTTAAGTTCCCATATGCTGCTAAAATAATCTCCACTCTTCTGGGAAGATGTTTCACTAGATTTTGTGGAGATTCATTCAGCTACAAGTGTGTTAGTGAAGTCAGATACTGATGTAGGTGAGAAGGTGAGGAGGTTCCTGGCAGCGTTCACATTCAACTTAAAAGTGCTCAATAGGGTTTCTAGCAGTAGATCTTTCACTCCAACACATGGAAAACAGATCTTCATGAAGCTGGCTTTGTGAATGGGGGTATTGTCATGCTGGAACAGGCTTGAGTCTCCTTCACGCTGCGGTCCGGCTCACCCCTAAACCATCTCGATTGGGTTCAGGTCCGGTGACTGTGGAGGCCAGGTCATCTGGTGCAGCACCTCATCACTCTCCTTCTTGGTCAAATAGCCCTTGAAGCCTTCAGTGTGACTCTACAATTTACATAGTCATGAAAATAAAGAAAACTCTGAATGAGAAGGTGTGTCCAAACTTTTGGTCTGTACTATATATACAATAATAATAATAATACATTATTATTATTATTATTATTATTATTATTATTATTATTATTATTATTATTATTAGTAGTAGTAGTAGTAGTAGTAGTAGTAGTAGTAATTATATGGAATATATATTTTATAAAAAAAATATTTTATCTCTTAGTTTTATATATTTACAGTATATGTATAAATTATAATAATTATTATTTTTACTGTTTATGGAAACTTGCCAAATATAAAAGATTGCCATTGTTGATAATTCCATTTTTTTTATTATAAATTTCTTCACCAACATTTTTAATTAATTATCTTATGTTCTATATGAATATAATGATAATTTTTTAGATTACATAATTTTTTTTTCCTTTCCAAAAAAAAAATCCTTTGAATTCTTTATTTCATTATTACATTCATTTATTTATTTATAAATGTATTTATTTAGTTAAATACACTGAATGTGTGGTTTAGACGATTAGAATTCATTAATATTTTTAAACCTTTCATGATGAAAGGGCATTATTACTTTTATTAAATAATGATTTTATTATCATTTAAAAAATATCCAAATGAATACATTCAACAAATAAAAACTGATCTTCAAATACAATCTACTCATCTATAGGATGTATTTTTAGACATTTTTTAGACTTTTTTTTTTTTTTTGCGGGGGGAATAAAACCCAGAAAATTAAGATGTTTCACCTCTAGGGAATATAATTTGAGTTTTAAAGCCAGCAGATGTCAGAAAACGTTCGGGCGTCTCTCAGATCGGAGGTGACGCTCGGAGACTTGAGTTATGTGCAATTAAAAAAATGTAGATGTGACAGCAGGTCTCGTGAGGAACGCCTGGTCTCAGATCTCAGCCGCTTCCTCTCTGAGGTTACGACCAAAAATAAGTGAGTGTGTTAATGAGCGAAATGAGCAAATATATCTACACTGACACAGAAGAAAAAGGAAATAAAATACACACCCAGGTTTTAAGTCATGGCTCCATCTGGGTCCATTATTATATTAATAGAAGCCTCTGGTGCGATCTGTCAGATCGGGTCAAGTCGCAGTGACAGCATGTAATTCCAGAAAGTCCTCATTTCGCCGTGATGAAGAGATGACGAGTGACAGAGACAACCAGGGGAGCCTCGATGACAATTAAGGAGAAGGTCAAGATCAAAATGCTAGAATTTTAAGGTTTCTTTCTGATGTCTTCAGGACAGGAGGTTATGCTTCATGGCTTGACAAGCTTTGGGAGACCATGCAAGACCAAGCTTTGGGAGACCATGCAATGTTTGTAGCTGCTATAACATGAGTAACTGATTTTTTTAATCGTCTCATTCTACTGTTAAAATAGTAATTACTGTTGTATAAGTCAGGGTTAATCCACAGCTAGTTGTGAGAAAGTGGGCAAGTGTGTGTGTGTGTGTGTGTGTGTGTGTGTGTGTGTGTGTGTGTGTGTGTGTGTGTGTGTGTGTGTGTGTGTGTCTGTGTGTGTAAATTATGTGCACCTGTGTCCTTTTTTCTTTACTAACAATAAATCTGTTGGAGTTAACTCCTTGTGCCAATTTTTATGCAAGTATTGGAACACATATTTTCCACCTATATGTGGTTCTTCCCCAAACTGTTTCCACAACGTTGGAGGCACACAATTGTACAGGACGCCTTTGGATGCTGTAGCATGAAAATTTCCCCTCACGTGGAACCCAAACCTGTTCCAGCATGACGGTGCCCCTGTACACAAATCCAACTTCATGAAGATCTGCTTTCTGTGGGTTGGAGTGGAGGATCTCCAAACCTATTAAACACATTTGGGATAAATGTGAACATTGACTGCAACTCCAGACCTCCTCACCTTCTCACCTACATCAGTACCTGACTTTACTAACACCCTTGTAGCTGAATTAATTTCCACAAATTCTCCATAAAATCTAGTGGAACATCTTTTCAGAAGAGTGGTGGTAATTATAACAGAGAATGTGGAATGGGATCCCAGCCACGCCAAGCTGCTAATCATGGGCACCTGAGCAAGGCCCTTAACCCCAGTTGTATGAGATAAATATGTCTGACAAATGCCACAAAAATAAATATAAATATAAATATAAATATAATGAAACAAATTCTCAGTCTCTGATTTCTGACACTTGAGACTCCTTCCTCAAATTCTGTCTCTTTTCCAAAATACTTTTGTGGAGCATCACTCCATCCACAATTCAAGTCCCTACGAATGAGCAGTTGCTATGGAAACTACAATAATTAAACAGGTGCTTTAATATGAACCTGTGATTTGCCTTGCAGCCAAACTACTTTTCGATAGGCTCTAATAAAAATGGATAAATGTTCGTATTTTTAATGAAGAATGTTGCGTAGATTCCTTTCAATCCTGTGTGTTTTGTTTTATATAACGGCTGCCATTTAAAGAAAGAAAGGCTATTCTAAATCGAGTCGAGCCCGGGTGAGCCAAAGTTTAAGGACATCAAGGTACGGGAATGCAATCAGCGGCTATGAAAACGGATATTTTCTTCTGTCTATATATGAAATACATAAGCTATATATAAATCTGTTCATTTGAAGGCCGGAAACTCGATTATCCTCCGCCTGCTGTCTTTCCCTTCAGGACCGGACCTGTTTGTGAACTCTGCTCAGACGGAGCCCGAGCGCACGGATGCTTTCGATTCTCCAAGTAGGTTCTGCTTTATGCAATCAGACGTTGCTCGATTTCATCGACGAGGACATCAAAGGTCAGATGATCGCTAACAGAGCAGCCGGACAAGATGAGTACAAATACAATCCCCCGCACTTCTGCAGGATTCACTCCAGGTCTGTGCACAAAGCTTTTGTTATATGAAACGTGAAACGGTTGATGTGATGTGATCTGCTAATACTATGCTAGCTCATCAATGAATCAACAAACAAGACGTTTTCAGTAAAAGCTTGATCCTGGTCAGGGAAGAGAGCCCAGAAGAAGCCTATATGAATGTGTGTGGAGCATGTGAAAGCCCAGACAGACAGGAACCTCAGCTATGTATCAAACCAAGTCAAGTCAAGTCAAGTTTATTTGTATAGCGCTTTTCACAACAGACATTGTCTCAAAGCAGCTTTACAGAAAACAACAGTGAAGGTGAATGGTGTGCGTTTGTCCCTGATGAGCAAGCCGTGGCGACAGTGGCAAGGAAAAACTCCCTTAGATGATATGAGGAAGAAACCTTGAGAGGAACCAGACTCAAAGGGGAACTATCCTCAAATGGGTGACATCAAGAGTTTGGTCATAAATCTTTCAACAATACAGAACAATTTGTGATCATCATAGATCCAGCATCAGCTTCTCCATGCCAGGGCCTTTAAACACTCGCCATCTACTTCTCCATGATCATCCATAGGTCCATAATCTTCACGAGGTGGGACGTGACTGGAGCTGGCCAAACCTCAGGATGCCTCGGGATGGGGAGAGAAAGAGAAGCAGTGGAGAGGAATTAGCGTAGCTGCTGTTCATGATATTAACAGCACAAGTTGATAATGTGCATGTGATCATATATTCTGGAGCACAAGGTTGTGATGTGATGTGTGTGATGTGTGTTATGTGTAGGCTTTGCTAAAAAGATATGTTTTTAATCTGCACTTAAACTGGGTGAGTGTATCTGAACCCCGAACACTGTCAGGAAGACTATTCCAGAGTTTAGGAGCTAAATGTGAAAATGCTCTACCGCCTTTAGTGGACTTTGCTATTCTAGGAACTACTAGAAGCCCAGAGTTTTGAGATCTCAGGGAGCGTGACGGATTGTAGCGTGTTAAAAGACTGGAGAGATACATGGGAGCCAAACCATTTAGTGCTTTATAAGTGAGTAGCAGTAGTTTGTAGTCTATTCGAAACTTAATAGGAAGCCAATGTAGGGACGATAAGATTGGGGTTATATGATCGTATTTTCTTGACCTAGTAAGAACTCTTTTGCTGCCGCATTCTGAACTAACTGAAGCTTGTTTATTAATGATGCAGGACATCCACCTAGTAATGCATTACAGTAGTCTATTCTAGAGGTCATAAACCCATGGACGAGCTTCTCTGCATCAGATATAGATAAGATATTTCTTAGCTTAGAAATATTTCTAAGGTGAAAGAAGGCTGTTTTTGTAACTTGATTGATGTGATTTTTAAAAGATAAGTTGCTGTCTAAAATAACTCCCAGGTCTTTTACCGTTGAACTAGTAGTTACAGAACAACCGTCTAAATGCAGGCTGAGATGCTGGAGCTTCTGTGTACTATTTTTTGGGCCGATGAGCAAAATCTCCGTTTTATCAGAATTTAATAGCAGAAAGTTATGGGTCATCCAATCTCTTATTTCTTCAACACACTCAGTTATGCGAGCTAATTGAGCTGTATCGCCTGGTTTGGATGAAATATATAGCTGGGTATCATCAGCATAACAATGGAAGCTAATTCCATGCCTTCTAATAATATTTCCTAATGGAAGCATGTATATTGTGAAAAGCAGGGGTCCTAGAACTGACCCTTGTGGCACGCCATAATTTACTAGCATTATCCTGGATAGCTCTCCATTTAAATCTACGAAATGGTAACGATTGGACAGGTAGGATTTAAACCAGCTTAATGCCTGTCCCTGAATACCGATGTAATTCTGTAAGCGATCGAGGAGAAGATCATGATCTATAGTGTCGAACACAGCCCTAAGATCTAGTAAAACTAATAGGGAGATGTAGCCTTGGTCTGAAGCTAAAAACAGGTCATTAGTGATTTTAACTAGAGCAGTTTCTATGCTATGATGGGGCCTAAAACCTGACTGAAACTCTTCAAAGATATTGTTCTCCTGCAAGTGGTTACATAACTGGGCAGCAACAATCTTTTCTAAAATCTTAGACATAAATGGGAGATTTGAAATTGGTCTGTAATTCGATAGCGTGTTTGGATCCAAATTAGGTTTTTTAATGAGGGGCTTAATAACTGCTAACTTGAGGGATTTAGGGACATGACCTAACGATAGTGAGGAGTTAATAATATTGAGAAGAGGCTCACCAGCTGTATATAACACTTCCTTCAGTAGTTTAGTGGGAATTGGATCTAACTGACATGTTGTTGATTTAGCTTTCATAATAGCATCATACAGCTCTTCCTGTCCTATACATGTAAAACAGTGTAGTTGTGGGGTTGTAAGTACGATTGTGTCGGAAGATGCTGTCAGAGGTTGAAACCAGGATCAATCAATCAATCAAACATACAACCAATAAATCTATTAATCAATCAATTAATTAATCTACAAACAGGACAATAATTCATCTTTAGGAAAAGCTTGATTCTGGTCAGGTAGCCACATGGACATGCATGGAACGTGAAAATCCAGACAGACCGTAATCAAACCAAGATCGATCAATCATCTATCTATCTATCTATCTATCTATCTATCTATCTATCTATCTATCTATCTATCTATCTATCTATCTATCTATCTATCTATCTATCTATCTATCTATCTATCTATCTATCTATCTATCTATCTATCATCCAGTCAATCAATCAATCAATCAATTCGCTTAGAATAGAAAATAATAGTATAAAATAACCAGGTTACTACAAACAGATAAAAACCCAATCCCACGTGACATTACACTGCGTCGTTTATTTTTGCACAAATTAAGCTGAAAAGGAAAAATCGTGAGAATGATAAGTGGACCTTATGATTCAGAAGCTTGTAGAATCACCTTTAATAACTTGTAGTGTTCTGTATGGTGATATCAGTCTCTCACATCACCTTTACTTGTCATGCATACGTTAAAGTACAGAGACATTTTTTCTTCAATTATCCCCAGCAATTTTAGGAACCTGGGGTCAGCTATGTAACGGTGTCCCTGAAGCAGAGAGGGTTAATGGGCTTTGATCGAAAGCTCATTAGTGGCAGCTTGGCAAAACTGAGGCTTGTACCCCCAACCTTCTGATCCGTAACCCAGAGCCGTACCGACTGAACCACCATTACCCTGCTATTTGATGATGTGCTTGGGATCAGTGTCCTGTTGCTTGACTTCATTTCGGCATAGCTTTACCTGTTCAACTCCAGAATACTTTAGCATAGAGAGGAGTGCATGGTTGACTCAAATTGCTCAGGTCCTGTGGCTGCAGAACAAGTCCAAATAATCACCCCTCCACCACCATGCTTCGCAGATAGTATAAGGTGTGTGTGCTAATATGCTGTTTTTGGATTTTGCCAAACCTGAAGCTGTGCATTATGTCCAAACAGCTCCACTTTGGTCTTGTGTGTTTAAACGTTCCAGAAGTGTTCCAGAATGTTTGTTCAGATGCAATTTTGCAAACCTCAGCCATGATGCAATGTTTTTTCTCCTGGCAACCATTTTAAACAAACAATACTTGTTCATTCTTTTTTTAATTGCACTGTCAGGAACTTTAACATTTAAAATTCTAACTGAGGCCTGTAAAGCCTGAGATGTAGCGCTCACATGCATGCTGTGACCTTGAGGATGTCTGAGTGGAACCGCCACTCCTGGAAGGATTGGCAACTGCCTTTTAAAAAGAAAAGATAGAATGGTGCTTTATACTAGTCACATTTACTTTTTACAGAAAAGTGGAATTCTTTATTTGCATATCCCAATGATGTTAGCTGGGACAAAAGCACAGGGTCAGCCATGATACAGCACCCCTGGAGCACTGAGGGTTCTCAGGGGACTCAAGCATTGCAGCATAGTGATACCGGGGCTCGAACCACACCAGTAACCCAGAACCTTAACCACTGAGCTTCCAATTCCCACCTTAACTTTGTTTTCTACTTACAGTGGTGGGAATAATTAATTGATCTGCTGCTGATTTTGTAAATTGAAATAAACAGTCTAAAACCTTTATACTAGGTTGATTTTAACAGAAAGAGAATATTAAAAAAGTATATGTATGAATTATTTTGTATTTAATTGAGTGAAATAAGTATGTAATCCTGTACCAACTAGCAACAATTCTGAATCCCACACACCCAAATTAGTCCTGTACCTTTAAGAAAGTTCACCTCATATCAACTCATTACTGTATGTGTATAAACGACACCTGTCGCAGAATCGACCTCTTCCATTGAAACCTCTCCACCAGCATGGGCGAGAGCAAAGAGCTTTCAAAGTACATCAGGGACAAAATTGTAGACCTGCACAAGGCTGGAATGGGCTACAAGACCATCAACAAGAAGCTTGGTGAGAAAGAGACCACTGTTGGTGCAATTATTTGAGAATAGAAGAAATACAAGATGAGTCAATCGCCCTCGATCTGGAGCTTCATGCAAAATCTCACTTCTTGGAGTAAAGATGATTCTGAGAAAGGTTAGGGATCAGTCACGAGTTACATGGGAGGAGCTTGTTTCTCTGCTAAGGGTACAGGGGGAGTTTACGTGAATTGCGCCAGGGGTCCATCAGCAGGGGATCAAATACTGATTTTCCCCAATAATGATGTTCCTCACTGTAAGATAATGAGCTTTAAATTGTTTGGAAATGGCCTTATAACCCTCAATAGACTAATGGGCAGGAACAGTTGCTTCTCAAAAACCATTCCTGATGTTTTTCTTTTATGGCATTGTGTTAAATGCCACAGATCAGCAAAACATCGGCTTTTTATAGACGTCAATATACTGGCTAATGATCAATTAATTAAGGGATGAATGGGCAGCACCTTACTGCTACTTTCGGAATCAGATTTTCACACATGGCTTTTTATTTTGATTGTAATGTTGTAAAAAATAAATAATAACACATAATGGTGTCATATGTCATGTGTTCGTTATCGTTTTAAAAACTGCTAAATTTGATTGATTTTGTCTTGATACAAAGAAGGTGTAGTTTATTTTCTACATGACCGTATAATGTATCTGTCCACTCATGTATCAACTAGCTGCTTGTAACCAGATGTCTCTATTAGCTTCTCACATGACGCATGACGTCACATGAATAGACAGATAGAGATGTTCTAGAAGCAAAAACGTCAGACTGCCATCTTTTCTTCTCTTTGTTCTCCTCAGAATGTGTTTCAGCTTCACTTTTGTGTTACAGCCTTAACGACAAATGAACTTTCTTTCTCCGAGCCAGCAGAGCCAAAGTCTCTCATCATCATCATCATCATCATCCTGACCCAACCATGGATTATGTATTTCATGACAGCATGAACGATTTTTATTTTCTCCCTCTCGTTTTATCCTTCAGACAGCCTCACCGGAGCTATTCTGACCGACTGATGAAAGGGTTCGACTCTTTTTAATCCTACAAAAAAAAATTATATAAAAATCACCAAGGCTCAGCACAGAAAAGACAAGGTCAGTGTTCCTTTAGCTGTCTTTCTTTGGAAGGAACATTCATAAAACATCTGAGTAAGATGTTGTGGATAAATCGGTTTGATTTTGACCTCTTCTGATCATTTTAGATGGGACAGGTCTGATCCTAGAGAGAACGGATAGAAAAAGGAGATCAGATTTAAGTATCGCTCGTTTGACCTTGAACATGGAAAAATATTATCAGTGTAATTGTGGCGTATCCAAGCAAAGCTTATATCTACATCTTAATCTCTTCCTGACTTCTACTGCAGGTGAAGAAGGTCATAAATGTTTTCCAGTTCATGTGATGATGTGAAAAACATTTTCTGGAATTGAACTTGTTATGCATTTCTTGGATTATTTAAACTACATAATGTTTTTGTTTTTTTTTGTTTTTTAAATAAGCAATTTATGAATAAGGAAATGAAAACCAATCAAATAAGGATTTACATTCTGAAAAAAACTCTAAAATCACAACAAAAAATTTTTAATAAAAACATTTTCTTTTTTATAATTCAAATAAAAAAATGTGAAAATGCAAAAAAGATTGAAACGTAGAAAAATTCAGAAGAAAATAAATGAGAGAAAAAAAGTGAAAAGAGAACAACCAATTTACAACCAATGCTACAGTTTCCGACAAGAAATCACTCATATGAATATAAAAAAAGTGTAATCTCTCAAAACCTTGATTTGTGATAGAAGAGTATCTGTGAGAGTGAAAGGGAAAGTTTATAGGACTGTGGTGGGACCTGAGATGTTGTATGGATTAGAGACAGTGGCATTGAGTAAAAGACAGGAGGTGGAGCTGGAGGTAGCAGAGCTGAAGATGTTGAGGTTTTCGTTGGGAGTGACGACGATGGACAGGATTAGAAATGAGTTTATTAGAGGGACAGCACATGTAGGATGTTTTGGAGACAAGGTGAGGGAGGTGAGATTGAGATGGTTTGGACATGTGCAGAGGAGGGACATGGGGTATATCAGTAGGAGAATGCTGAGGATGGAGACACCAGGAAGGAGGAAAAGAGGAAGAACAAGGAGGAGATTTATGGATGTGGTTAGGGAAGACATGCAGGTAGTTGGTTTGAAAGAGGCAGATGTAAAGGACAGGGGAGACGGATGATCCGCTGTGAAGACCCCTAATGGGAGAATCCGAAAGAAGAAGAGGAATCTCTCAATACCTGATGTTTTATCTGTTTGTATACCTTAAGGACATATCAACCTTTAAGCCAAAATATTTTTTGGAGCATCAAAGTCTCATAATTAGTTAAACAGAGTCAAACTGTGTTCAGTTAAAAACAAACATGGCTTCCTGTGGACAATAAAGTGTGCAGGGGACTGTAATACTGTAAGGTTGAGACAGAGGAACATTTTCTCTTTTACCATGAAACCTTTCAGAATATAAGAGAATAGTTTTTAGAAACCAAATCTAAGCAGAGAAGAGCCAGGTGTTATGGGGAGAGCAGTCTTTCTCCTGGTGCAGTGAGATTCATCTCTGAGCTGAACATGTACTGAAACCAATTACTGCTCTGATCACAACTCAGTGGACCATCACACAATCAGCATACATCTTATTCACAAGATATCTCATTTAATTACATTTTTTCACTGCTCTTATTTATTTAATTCATTAAATTTTTTTTTATTAAATCCTACTTTGAAAATCATTCTTTCTACTTATATTTATAATTTTTACTTACAAAATATTGTGTGCTTACAAGTAATGCTGCCACCACCACCATGCTTCACTCAGCGGAATGCTCTTCAAGAGAAGCCAAATATGGCAGTGAAAGAAGTGTCAGTACTGTGAAGTGGTCACTCAGTGGTTAAACTTTTGATTGGAAAGTCAGTGTCAGGATCTGGGGGGGGGCTCTATTTTTTTAAATCTGAGGCATTTTGATTCAACTAAAACGTAGCTGTTTGAAAACGCTCTCCAAAGTGGATAAATGTGTGTAAAAACGAAGGCTTTCAAATACGATAACACACTTTTAGTCGTTTAAAGTCCAATGCTTACAATTATGGATTTTATGTCCATTTGAGCCGCAGGGTCACCTCAGATTTTACATCTGAATAAAGATGCACAAACACTTACCTTGAGTACTGAATGGACACTAATTTGTTTTTAATTCCTCGTTAAAATAAAATTAGAGCATAATAAGTACATTAGAGCCAAAGATGGTATAAAAGATACTTTGCTTGTCCTTCTGGGGAAACGGTTACACGCTCAAATGAGGCAATTTTTTTTAATGATATAAGCTAAAACAATTTAAAAATGAGCTAAATTCTTCAAACTATATGAACTCAACTAAAGGTAGAACACATTTTCAACAAGCTTTGTTTAAAATGCAGTCTTGATAGTAATAACAATAATAATAATGATATTAATAACAATAATAACATTAAGACACTTTCTTGTTCTGAACTTTAAGTTCTCACTGGAACAAATCTCGCTGGTTCTGCACTGGAAGTAAGACATTATTTTACTTTAAGTTTTACCCCGGCACCTTCCATTCCAGTGCTCATGGCGGGACTCACTCATGGTGGTTCCTTGACACCTTTGCTCTGCGTCTGGCCATCTCAGTTGTGGACCGCCACGCCTTTCTCCCAGCATCCACCCGGGGTCAGTCACCGTTCCGAGGCCGTTCTGCTTTCCTTTGCTGGGTGTTTATTTCTGTCAAAGATAGACCAAGCGTCAGAAACCGGGAGTAACACAGAATGTCTTTTATTGTCTAAACATACACACACAAGAGAGGTGAATAGAGCAAATGGTACACTTAACTGAGAGCTTCCAGTAAAGCGTAGCCAGGAGCATGGAAGCACAGGAAACAGAGCAGTAGGTAGTCCGGAGTGATCTATGGTAGTAACCTGTAGATCGCACGGTGAATGAAGGGAAATAGGGACCTTGTAAAGTGGACGGGTAAATGGAGGACAGTTGTAGGTGATTAGTAGGAGGGCGAGGCTGAACAAGAGTGGAGGCATTAGAAGGAGGCGTGCCTTGTGGTTCCCTGACAATTTCCCGCCGAGGCTGTAGTCTTTCTCCTTTATATTGGTGTCGCCGGACTGAAACACTGATTGACTAATCAGCTGTTGGTGAAGTCTTACCGCTGATTTCGTCCGGCTCCGCCGTCCACTCGCAAACTGCTACGCACGCACCTTCATCAGAAATCCGTGTTGTTATTTTTGTTTTGATTTTCACTCCACCTCTTCCCCAACCAGGCTTTGTGACCTTGACACTAACGAGTACAGCAGAAAAAGAAAACACACCGATGAAGGTGAAACAACATCAGCACTGTGAGCAGAAACTGTATAATCCTCATCATATGAAAAGGTGTAGTTTAATGAAGTGCTATTGTGTAAACTGTTTGTTTGTAACTTCGGGACAGTTGCACTGGATCTGTTCTGTCGGGACTCGCGAGCATCAGGTTGCGCAATCAGCAGTGAACGATCATGTTTTCTTGTCACTGTTGTGGTTTTCAGCGAATGATTATGCATTTGTTCACCAATGCATATTTTTTTCCCTTTTTCTTTTAATTAAGTCTGTTAGCTTGCTGCGTTTCTCCGTTCCATTCTCTTTTAATAGCATTTGTCTACTTTCAAAACGTCATTTATTCCGGCTTTACTGCGTTCAAAATAATGTTTTTAATGTTCGTATATTTAATTTATGCATTTATCTTTTCATTATTATAAAAAATTAAATTAATTATATTCTAAATGCTTATATCTCCACAACTAAACCAAATGTCTAATTTTTTAAAGCATGGTTGCAAACTTGCCATATGCAATTATCATTAAAAACAATACAAAGGTTGATTTACATAATTTACACCTTGCAAACTAAAATGAAATGTTTTTAATTTTTTTTTTGTAAGTACACTTTTATACATAAATACCCTACATTAGGGTATCTATATAGTTATAATAAGCAAATGAGCTTATTTAATTAGTTTAAAAAATGAAAAAATCCAATTCATCGATCCGATATAAAGGGTTTTCAAAATAATCGTTAGTTGCAGCCTCAGGCTAAAGAATAGTTTTTACCCCCCGGCTATCAGAATCATCAACAAACTGTAATAAAGTCTCACCGCAAACCAAAGTGCCAACTGACTCTGTTATACATTTCATACATATTGCATATTTGTTTAACATACTGGAACTGCACAATTCTTAATTCTCACAACTCTTAATAACATTGCACTCAGTACTATTGCACCTTATTGCACACTAGGTGTCTTTGTGTATTTTTATTTCTTTTGTTGCACACCTGATATATATATATATATATATATATATATATATATATATATATATATATATATATATATATATATATATATATATATATATATATATATATATTCTATTGTTATCCTCTGTCTTCCATATTTTTCAAGAATACCTCATGCTTATATGTCATATATGTAAATACTCATATAATTAATGTTTATATCTTCTTCTCCTTCGACGTCTTTCGGCTTCTCCCATTAGGGGGCGCCACAGTGGATCAACTACCCCCCCGTTCTCTACATCTGCCTCTTTCCCACCAACTACCTGCATGTCTTCCCTCACCACATCCATAAACCTCCTCCTTGGTCTTCCTCTTTTCCTCCTTCCTGGTGTCTCCATCCTCAGCATTCTCCTACCGATATACCCCATGTCCCTCCTTTGCACATGTCCAAACCATCTCAATCACACCTCCCTCACCTTGTCTCCAAAACGTCCTACATGCGCTGTCCCTCTAATAAACTCATTTCTAATCCTGTCCATCCTCATCACTCCCGACAAAAACCTCAACATCTTAAGAAATATATATTTATATATAACAAATAAATTCTAACTTTTGGATGCATCATAATTGCTTTTCTCCCCTTTTTTTATTCTGTGTAATGTTTAATATTTAATATTGCTGTCATTTGTCTGAAGACTCACGTAAGAATTTCATTGAATCTGTCACTGGCATGTGTACATATGACAAACTTGGAACTAGTTATGAGTAGAAACACTTCCACTCTTCTGGGAATATGATTCCACTAGATTTTGTGGCGATTTGTGAAAGTGTATTCAGCCACAAAGACGGTTAGTAAAATCAGGTATTGATATATGTGAGGTAAGGAGATCACATCCAAAGATGTCCTATTCAACTGCATGCCTCCAAGTATGTAGTAATTTGGGGAAGAACCACATATGGCTGAAAAAGTCAAGTGAACTCAAACCCTTTACTGATTCCCTTGGTCTTGTTTTGACAATTGTCATGTTACATTTACAGCATTTGGCAGACTCCCTTATCCAGACCGACTTACATTTATTTCATTCATACAACTGAGCAGCTATGGGGTTAACGGGCCTTGCTCAGGGGTCCAGGAATGGTAGTTTTGTGTGGTAATTTAAATTTTAACTCCTGACCTTCGGATCCATAGTCCAATGCCTTAACCACTAAGCTATAACCTCCTAGTTTCAGATTGCTCTCTGGTTTCCCCAGCAGCCATGTTTCTTTTGGATTAACCTGTTTGACCTCCTTTACCTGCTTAAACATTCATAAATACTGTATTATTTTTTCATTCGACCGGCCCGGATCTGTATAAATCCTTGCACACGTCGATCTTCACTGAGCTTCTGGCTCTTATACTTTACAATGCCTTGTAAAGCAAGACCTCTGTTCTACAAAGACCTCTGTGCTTTATAAAAATGTGGAAATAGAGTTGGTTTATAGTGTACACTTTTAATGGGTTCGTCAAATACATGTAGTAGGTTCCAATTAGAACTGTAGATTTGCGTTTTATCTATTTATGGCAACAGTAGAGAGAGAACACTGAGGAAGGCACAGGTTCACCAAACATTCTCACAACAATTTACAGAGGGACCATCAAGAGCATCCTGAGCAGCTGCATGACTGCACACAGCGGATAGTGAGGACACCTTTTATGCGCTTGTCTTCAGCTGGCCTCACTTTATGTTACAATCTTCTGTTCTCTGTCGAAACCAAGAAAATATTTTTTTTATTAATTGGAAAGAATTGCCCAATTAAAGCTTCTCCTCTGACACTGGAGACTACCTCCATAAACATCAAATAAACATCTTTACAGGTTCTCCTTTACAGAACCCTTTTATGTATCAACGATCACCATGTATTACATCGTACATGTTTCATTTAATGATTTGTTACTATAGTTTTGCTTCCTACCTGGAAGGTGTCTCATGCCAGGTAACATGGAGGGGGTCCACATCTGCCCCATGCAGACTCACCACTGGTGTCCCTCAAGGCTTGATACTTGATCCACTCCTTTTCTCCCTTTATACCCACTCCATTGGTGAAGTCATATCTTTACATGGGTTTTCTTACCACTGTTATGCTGATGACCCTCAACTCATCTTTTCTTTCCCTCCCTCAGATACCACAGCTTCCTCTTGGATCTCGGCATGCTTGACAGATATATCTTCATGGATGAGTGCTCATCAATTAAAACTCAACCCCAGCAAAACAGAACTGCTGGTCATCCCAGGTGATTCATCTCCAGGTCAAGATCTCTGAATAACTCTTCATGACTCTCTGCTCTCCTCTTTAGCCACTCCTTCTCCTTACATGTTGCTGATGTGGCTTATTGTTGTAGATTTCTTCTTTACAACATCCAAAGGATTTTACCATATATGTCCACACAGGCTGCCCAGGTGCTTGTGGACTACTGCGACTCTCTGCTGGCAGGTCTTCCCTTGAATGCTATTCGCCCACTGCAAATGATCCAAAACGCAGCTGCACGACTTGTGTTCAATCTGCCCAAGTTCTCCCACACCACCCCACTGATGCGCTCCCTTCACTGGCTTCCAGTAGCTAAATGTATCAGATTCAAAACACTGATTCTTGCCTACAAGGCCAAAAATGGACCAGCACCATATTACCTAAGAGACCGCATCCCATCTCGCACTGCACCACGCTGTCTGAGATCCTCCAGCACTGCTCGACTGGTACCACCTTCTCTTCTCTGTTCTGGCACAGAGATGGTGGAATGAAATTCCCCTAGATGTCCGAACAGCGGAATCCCTTGCTATCTTTAAGCAACGGTCTTCATCTTCCTGAAATATTTTAATTATAACTTTCCAAGTTTGCTTTGTAAAAATCCAGAGTTGTAGTCTGATTTATATTAAGTTTGTAATCTAGAGTACCAGTGTACATTTTTTTGTACGTCTCTCTGGACACGGGCGTCTGCTTAATGCCACAAATGTAAATGTGTAGAAACTATGTCCTATTAATAGGATTGAGGACTGACCATGTCTAAAAAAAACCCCAAAAAAACCCAATAAATCCGAGGTTCAAGACGCACTCAGATAACTTTAAATATCCATTTCTATGGTTTTGTTGGAAAGTCCAAAAAAATCATCACTAATGCATTTATGTATTTCGGTTTTTTACCATTACGCTGCATTTCCTCTTCATCAGCTTCAAATTCTTCACATTTACTACAGCAAGAACACCGAGTCCTTAAACACAATGTGAGAAGAACAAGTGGTTTCTCTCTCTCTCTCTCTCTCTCTCTCTCTCTCTCTCCCTCACTCTCATTCTATCAATTTGTCTGTATTTCTATTGCTGTCTCATACTATATGCCCATCTCCCTTTATCACTCTCATTTTCTTTCTCTCCCTCTCCTTCTCTATGTCTGTCTTTCTTACTTGTTCACTCTTCCAGTTTCTGTCTCTCTAGTGCAATTTTTTTCTTAAGACCCCCATTTACATTTTTTGAAAAAACTCTAAATCAATCGCCCCCAATAGCCCTCTCAATCCATAGCACATCCACAAACCCCCCCCACCACTATCCCAATCTCTTCTGTTATTCCCCCTATCCCTTCACCCTCCACCCCACCAACCACGCAACAAAAGCTTCAGGCTACATCAGAATCTGAACCCGAATCCTTCACGTGTTTAGAAGGTCCTCACACAGAGCCATTACAGAGCCATTTAGACACATTAACATTCCAGGAAGGGACAAACATTAGCAGAGCACCGGCTGGTAGCGCATTTCTTTAATGAGAGAGACCTTTACAAAGTGAGCAGAAGCACTTAGAGGAGAAGCGGCTTGGTTATTCACGATGAACAAAGAAAAACGAGAGAGCGAGCATGCACAAAAGGGGTGCATTTAAAATCAGAGGAACGAAACAGAGCTGTGGGGCTCGGCGAGACTCCACTCCGCTTCTGAGGATATCACATAGTTCTTACTTCATGTCCATCTCAATATATCAGACATCCAGGAGAAGGAATCGATACTTGTACGGCCTGATTTTTGTGGTAGTCCTAGAGATACTTGAAGGTGCTACAAAGGGTACTTCATAGGAAATGAACACCAGAAACAAAGCGTTTGAGCAAACAATTAAAATAATAATAATAATAATAATAATAATAATAATAATAATAATAATAATAATAAAGAAAACAATAGTAAGTTTATTTTGAAATGGAACTCTACAACCTCAGTTCCAAACACGTTGGTGAAAAACTGTTTTGTGGTCAGAAAAATCTCATTTAAAATTTCTTTTTGGAAACCATGGACACACATCCTTCATACTAAAGAGGAGAGGGACTATCTGGCTTGTTATCAGCACTCAGTTCAAAAAGCAACTTTTTTGAGATCTGTTGCAGCCATCAAATTAAAATTACCTTATTTTTTTTCCCTTAATATGCCATTTATTCTCAGGGTTTTTTTTTTGTGTGTGAATAAAATAAGGATTTATCATAATTGAAGATTACTGCACTCTTTTTCTATTCACATTTCACACCGTTTCCCAACTTTTTGGGAATTAGGGTTATATTTCCCAGAATCACATGCTGACAATTAATCATAAGACATGATGAATGCTCAACAGAACATGACTATATAGACATATGTTTGTGGAAACCTGACCATAAGATTGGTGATATTTTTTCAAATCCAATTTTACATTAATCCTGATTTGCTGTTATAATAACCTCCACTCTTCTGAGAAAATGTTCCACTGGATTTTGTTTGATATTTCTTGTATTTTGGGTCTCCTAGTTCAAGTGAAGGGGAAATTCCATGCAATACAATGTGTACATTTAATATTGTGGTAAAAAAACACATACATTCATAGAAGTTGGGTGTCCGGATACTTATGCCCCACACTGAGTAAACCCCATGACGCTGTATCTTGGCTAATGTTTTTTGTTCCCTTTTTTTTCCACGTGTGTCAGTTCTTTTCATTTCTAATTAAGAAGGAAAGCGTAATTCCTAACTGTAGATTTGCGAAGTTGTGAAGTATGACGCTGTCAGGTAGCGACGGAGCTCAAAGCTTTGGATTATCCAGTATTTAAAAAAATAAATAAAAAAAGCCACAAACCCTGCTTTTCACACTGACAGCAGCTCGTCAAAGCGGCTGAAAATCATTCATTTTTAATAAACATCTACAGTTTGCAGTGATGCTAAAAAAAAGTTTAGCAGACTTTAAAGAGATGTGGTCGCTATGGTGACAGACTGAAACGACAGCACTGCTCTATTTATTTCTTTTTTAACTTTTTCTTCCCCAGATATTTGACTAAAAACATAACATTGGAGTGAAATGACATACGAAGTTTATTGTTTGTGTAGTCAGGGATTTGCAGAGGAGACGGCAACTAGGACAATTACAGAGGTGCAAGATGGGACCTGAACATTCCCAATGTCTCTATTAAGAGAGAGAAAGATAAATAATAATACATTCTAAAAAAAAAAAATATTAATGAAAAATAAAAAATTACATTTAATAAATAATAATAATAATAATAATAATAATAAAAATAATGAAAATATATATAAAGAAAAAAAGTTTATTATTTATATACAAAAAAAAATTATCAAAAAAATTAAGAATGGAGAGAAATAAATGACAGTCAGTAATATACTAAGTTGAATGAATGTCTCTCTTTTTTCCATCTTTACTTTATGAGTTTTCAGGACGGCCTTTCGCATTAGACGTGCTCCTCTCCACGCCGCCCTTCTGCCCTAAACAAAGTGTCCCCCATGTGTCCAACTGACTTAAAGTTTTCAGCCTGTGCATTAGCATTAGCATGGCAGCTGCTATGGGGATTAGCATCATGTGAGTTGAATAAACAGGAAGTGACTCGGGCCACCAGCGTGCTCACAGATAAATGCTCGGGAGAGTTCGTAATTCGAGCAAAAATTCTAACCACGCGATGTTCACCTTCTTCTTCTCTTCCTGCTCTTGTGTTTCTCTGAATATGAGCTGCTTCTGCTGCGGGAAAGTTCAATTAATGACTAAATTATGAGACGCTTGTCGAAAGGATTTAGTTCACCGACTTAGATGAAGCGCAACAATATTAAATATTTGATTTGAACTTTTTCTGTTTCAGAGGTAGAGAGAAAGAGCGAGAGAGAGAAAGAGAATGAGAGAGAGAGAGAGAAAGAGAGCGAGAGAGAGAAAGAAAGAGAGAGAGAGAGAGAGAGAGAGAGAGAGAGAGAGAGAGAGAGAGAGAGAGAGAGAGATGTGCATGTAATAAGTGAATTGAGAATTATTTGTAAATTTTTTTGTTTTTGTTTGTACACCAGAGGTTTTCTTTATCTATCTATCTATCTATCTATCTATCTATCTATCTATCTATCTATCTATCTATCTATCTATCTATCTATCTATCTATCTATCTATCTATCTATCTATCTATCTATCTATCTATCTATCTATCTTATACTATACTATACTATACTATACAATATAATATAATATAACAGTTACATATTCAGGCTTTTATTTGTAATAAAAAAAAGCCTGAATCTTGTTGTTCATTGCAGCAGGTCACAACTAATAGACAAAAATAAAACCCTGAAAAAATCGTGGATTTACTGTTTAGGGAAACAGAGGGGTTTGCTTGAGGTTTGATGGCATGAAACCCTGAGAGAATTCACATGAACCGGGTTCGGTAAAGGCCTTTGAACGTTTTTTTGGCCTACTGAGTTTATTTCAGCCATAAAAATGGCAGAGGTTTGATTTCAGCAGCAGGTTGAGTTGCCCCCGAGGCACGGGAAGGGGGGGGGGGGGGGGGGGGGGGGGGTTGGCGTAGGGGGAAAAGGCATGAGTGTGTGTGTGTGTGTGTGTGTGTGTGTGTGTGTGTGTGTGTGTGTGTGTGTGTGTGTGTGTGTGTGTGTGTGTTTTTCTAAGTCAAACGCATTGATTATGCTGTCAAGTAAAACGTCTGTGGGCAGAGAGAAAAAGTGCCTCAATAAGAAAAAAAGAGGAAAATGTTTTTTCGTTTCATATTTATTCATGGCCGACTCGGAATGATTCAATCTGTATGTTCGTTTACGCTCGTGCTGCTGGATCAGTGCAACACCAGAGAGAGAGAGAGAGAGAGAGAGAGAGAAGAGAGAGAGAGAGAGAGAGAGAGAGAGAGAGAGAGAGAGAGAGAGCGAGAAAGAGAAGTAATAGATGAAAAAAATCAATCCGTCAGTGCCGCATTTTCCTTTATTATTTTATATCGAAGTAAAAACAGGATTTTGCTTCACCTCCGCACCTCCGCAGATGGATCGCATGCATCCTCTCTGAATTTTTTTTTTGATAAGCAGATGGCTGATGGTTATTTTACAAGAAGGCAGGAGAAATGGAAGAGAATTTTATTTGCGCTCGTGAATAGAAAGAATAAGAGAGAGAATGAAAAAAAAGGAAAGCATAATATTTACACAGGGAAAGTTACCGATATTCAGAATCGAGTTACGCACTTAAGTGAATTTTCTTGGTTCAGATTCTAAAAGTCACCAACATGTGGCTCAAACCTCCCTGGTTGCCAGATCATTTAATGGTAAAAGCTATTCAGAAAATACCATTGACTTTAAACATAGACACATTTGCATTTACGCCTGAAAAAAAAAAGAAAAACAGGGATAGAAAATATGAACTGATGACAAAATTCAATGAATAAATGCTATAACATTAAAGCAAGACACACACACACCCCCCCCCCCCCCACACACACACACACACAAATATATAAAGCTTTATGAATGAGAAGATAGCAAGCATTAGCTAGTGATCCTGAAATAACACACACTTTATGGCCAAGAGTACTCGGATTTATATGAAAAAGTCAGAAGTCAGGTACTGATGGAGGTGAAGTAAATAGGCCTGGGGTGCAGTCAGTGTTCACATTCATCCCTAAGATGTTGGGTTTATAAGGGTTTATAGTTCTATAGCAGCAGATCTTTCAGTCCAACCCATGTAAAATAGATCTTCATGGAGCTGGCTTTGTGCACAGGGACACTGTAATGCTGGATCTGGTGTGGGTCTACTGGTTACTTTTTCTTCTTCTTTCGGCTGCTCCCATTAGGGGTCGCCACAGCGGATCACTTGTCTCCATACCCCCCTGTCCTCTACATCTGCCTCTTTTACACCAACTACCTGCATGTCTTCCCTCACCACATACATGAACCTCCTTCTTGGCCTTCCTCTTTTCCTCCTACCTGGTGGCTCCATCCTCAGCATTTTCCTACTGATATACCCCATGTCCCTCCTCTGCACATGTCCAAACCATCTCAATCTCGCCTCCCTCACCTTGTCACCAAAACATCCTACATTGGATGTCCCTCTAATAAACTCATTTCTAATCTTGTCCATCGTTGTCACTTCCAACGAAAACCTTAACATCTTCAGCTCAGCTCTTTTACTCAATGCCACTGTCTCTAAACCATACAACATCTCAGGTCTCACCACAGTCCTATTAACTTTCCCTTTCATTCTTGCAGATACCCTTCTATCACAAATCAAATTGGGTCTACTGGTTACAATGAAGAGAAGATTTCAAGCTCCCACATCCAAAAACATCCTACACAACTGTGTGCCTCCAGATTTGTCATATAACAGTTTGTCCCAATACTTTTGCCCATATTGTGCACCTAGGATGTGAATAATCAATCCAGTTTAGAATATTTATAAGAGAATGACATGGATAGATTGATGTTGAAGAATAATGAATGTGTGTGTGTGTGTGTGTGTGTGTGTGTGTGTGTGTGTGTGTGTGTGTGTGTGTGTGTTTTATAGCTTCATCAGGGTATTGTGACTGGCAGACTTCCAAAAGGTGTGATTCTCTGGTTGGCACAGTTTAACCAAACTGTCCTCAGCTGTCAATCATCATGAAGGGTGTAAAAGTGTAAAGATACTGTACGATAGAAGTTTCTATCTATCTATCTATCTATCTATCTATCTATCTATCTATCTATCTATCTATCTATCTATCTATCTATCTATCTATCTATCTATCTATCTATCTATCTATCTATCTATCTATCTATCTATCTATCTATCTATCTATCTATCTATCTACACTTATCAGCCATAACATTATGACCACCTGCATAATATTGTGTTGGTCCTCCTTTTCCTGCCAAAACACTCCTGAGCTGTCTAGCATCAACAGCATAAACTTCTTCAGCAGTTTGAGCTACAGGAGCTCGTCTGTTGGATCGGACCACACGGATCAGCCTTCGCTCCCCCTGTGCATCAATGAGCCTCGCCCTCCCATAAACCTGTGTTCACCACTGTTCCTTCCTTGGAGCACTTTTGATAGTCACTAACCACTGCAGACTGGGAACATCCCACAAGAGCTGCAGTTTTGGAGATGCTCTGATCCAATCCTCTAGACATTACAATTTGACACATTTTTCGAATCCTACTACTAAGTGCCATGATGAAGAAATAATCAGTGTTTTTTACTTAACTGCTCATAATGGTATAATGCCATAATGTTATGCCCGATCCATGTTTTTATATTCCAGTCCTACCCAGAGAGTGCAGCCGGTTCAGCTCCTTTGGCTCTCTGTGTCATTTTCAGGATTTGGACTTGTGATCTGTTGATATGCAGATCTTCAGATCTTATGATGTTCTTCTCAGCAAATATTTGCTCAAGCTATTTCAGACTCGATAGAGAACTATGGACTTCTGAACTATCATTTCCAAATCTTTGCCACAGATTTGTCAACAGTATGAGGTCTGCGGCCATTCTGAAACATTCCGATTCACAGTTTAAACCTGTGCAGTATAGCTTTGGCTACATAGGGGCCATAGCAGATGAATAGTTGTTATGACTTCCTCCACAGACTCATTCTGTGGATGTAAATGTCCAGAGTCCGCACCGGACACAGCCAGTTTAGCTTTTACTGGTCTGGGGCCTGAAAAGGAGAAGGATAAAATGCCTGGAGTCTAACCATTCATGGGACGACTGAGGGCACCTTGGGGACATACCCTGTTCAAGGGTACAGGAAGGCACTGGCCATGCCTAGAGTGAACTCCAGAAAGGAGGGAGCCACAGATAGGGCCTGAAGATCAACTCTCTTGAGAGAGGAAATGGCCAGGAGGAACACAGTCTTGGCTGTAAGGAACCTCCAGGATGCCTCGGCCAACGGTTCGAAGGGGGGCTCAGATAGAGCCTCCAACACAACGGCCAAGTCCCAGTCTAGGCAATGTATGTGCCACTGCAGATGGGGCCCTCCCCATACATCTCGGGTGGAGCGGGCACTCATTAACGCTATGCCAACCCATGAGGAAACATCCGTTGTTAGCGTTACACGATGACCGGGAACTACCAACACGGGGCCCTGAGACAGATAACTGGGATCTCTTCAGACATCTAAGGCATGTAGGGATTGCCATGTGACTTTGATTGAATGAAGCGGATTGCCCCTCAGGGAGAATCCTCAGGTCTTGAGCCACCACTGAAGAGGTCTCATGTGCAGGAGGCCAAGTGGAAGCACATTTGATGCTGCTGCCATCAGCTCCAGCAATCTCTGGAACTGCTTGACGTTGAGTGACTGTCCTCCTCTGACCCTCCCGACGACCGTAAAGATAGACACTATGCGGGCAGAAGACAGTAGACACTATGCGGGCAGGAGACAGCTGCACACGCATAAGGGTCAAATCCCACATAATGCCTAAGTAAGTGGTTTTCTTTAATGGAGAATGTATATATCTAGATCTAGAATAGGACACAAACCCCCTTTTTTGGAACTATGAAGTACTGGCTGTAGAATCCGAACTCTCTGATTGATGGGGGGACCACCTCGATGGCCTTCTTTCTCAGGAGAGTGTCTACCTCTTGTTCCATGACCAGAGTCTGCTCAGGTCCCACCAAAATAGGATGCACCCTATCAAACCGGGGTGGATGAGACCTCAAGTGAATCGTATAGCCTCTGTCTCAAGTATGCAGGACCCACCAAGACACCTCTGCCAGAGCTTCCAGGATGCCAGGTAGTTTTTTAATGGTATCAGTCTCTCGAGACTGACCTCTGGTACACCCAGAGCCAGAGCTATGCCCTGGTGTAGCTCTAGAAGACTCCACTGAGGCAGCGAGTCTTTTAGGTCCGCTACGATTCTGGGTGAAAATCAAGAAGGGTGCTCACTGGAGCTGTCCCTGCCCTGAAGCACTGATTGTGGCAGGGTTAACAGACCACTGGGGCACCCTCCTCAAAAAATGCCCACCAAGAGCGGAGCGTTCGGAGAGACTTGCGAGTTTAATCTGCACAGTCGGCTGCCTCGAAAACCGACTTAGCATGCTCCGCTCTCAGGCATGCAGCACACAAGGTGTGCTTAGTTTTCTTTCTTGCCTTTTTATTATATATTTTCTCTGACATTTACCATCTATTGAAGAACAGTATACACACAAAACTCTTCATGAACAAACAGAAATAGCACCGGCTTCACTCCATGTGCTTTTATAGCTTCCTGGTCGTGATGTCACCCCACCGGTGACGCCACACTTTTCCATTTGACGGATTACACACGTGATTCAGAGCGTGGACAATGCAGAAGCATTCCCAAAGCATTGTTGACGCAGCTTGACCTCCTGAAAGGGAACCCCAGCTACTCTACACTTTTTTTGAAGTATGTTTTGGAACAGAGACCACAGCTTACCACTAAGTTACTGTACTGAAATTGTGTAGAAAAAAAACGTTGATAATGCTGTCATGACTATACTATTAAATACAGACTTTAATTTAATTTAATACTACATTTTATATAAAAAAAAAAAAACTACAGTACTTTCAGGCCTAAACCTGTACCATTGATGGAATTAAGCAAAGTAAGTCTATCTTTAGGGCTTTGACCTTGTGTCTTGTTCACGTTCCTTTTTTTTCAGAAAGGCATGAAGCAGTGTCTTGATTATTGGTGAGCTAATTAGCTTTTGCAGTTTGTCAAGAATGATTAATTAAGCGTTAGCGTTCACCCTTTTTGACTTTGATGCCAAGTTTAAACCTGTGTGTGAACTGCAGAGACCAAAAGGACATTTACGCCTTTACGTCCAATTCGATTTGGTTCTATTTTATTTGTAAAACGATTTTAACAGTGGACATAAATCAGGCAGGTCCAGAAAAAGAAGTGGATAGGATCATACCAAAAAGATCCTTACTTTTCCCCAGTTTTGTAATGCAAGGATGTTATTCAAAACAGAACATTCAGTTTGTTGTGGACTGTCAAGTCAAGTTTATTTCTATAGTGCTTTTCACGGACATTGTCTCAGAGCAGCTTTATAGAATTTAAGAGTTAAATGTGTTGACTGACTGTTTCAGTGTTCATAATCTCGAACATCTTTGCAACAAAATTTGAAGTTATAGCTACATCTAGCTAGCTAATTCTGATTGGTCAAAAGTAATTTTATAATAAAACTTTCTTTCGGCTTCTCCCGTTAGGGGTCGCCACAGCGGATCCTCCACACGTTTGATTTGGCACATGTTTTTACGCTGGATGCCCTTCCTAACGCAACCCTCCTTAATTTATCCGGGCTTGGGACCGGCACTAAGAGTGGCTGGGGATGGTTCCCTGACTGGGGATCGAGCCCGGGTCGCAGCGGTGAGAGCGCTGCATCTTAACCACTAGACCACCAGGGGACCCAAAAGTAATTTTCTAATACAGAACTAAAATGAATAAAGTAATGAAATGGGTTACCAATGTACGTAACTATCCAAAAATTCTTTGCGGACAAGTTTTTTTGATTCCTGACCATAAGATTTGCCTTTCGAACCTCCTTTTCTATATTTAGTCCCCATTTGCTTGAAAAAATTGTAACAGCTTCTGAGAAGATGTTCCACAAAATTATGAGGAGTTTTGTAGAGATTTATTCAGCCACAATGGTGTTATAGTAAAGTCAGGTACTGATGTAGATGAGGTGAGTAGGCCTGGGGTGCAGGCAGCGTTCACGACGTGGTTTCAATACTAAGTTAATGTCAGGTACAATTTTTGCTTAAATGTAGATTTTTGCTGTGGAGGAGACCTGATTTCTCTTAAAAACCTTTTGTATTAATTTTTTTATTTTGTATTGATTCATAATTTGTTCCTTATTTTTTTTGCTACTTTTTAAATGCTTATTGTGTAGGAGATCTAAAAGAAGTTTGGTGAGGTTTAAAGGATCAGTTTTATGGTTATTTCATTTTGATGCCCCTTTTCTGGAGGAAGTTCTGATAAATTGGAATCTATTCACTCACTCCACTCTGCTGAGGATTTCTCTACATGGACAGACTGAAGATATATGAGATAGCTGAGAAACCATGACATGGTATTGGAATTTAATTAATACGAACAGTTCTGTTACAATGCTACAATGGTTTATGACTCCATTTGCCACAAACAGTTTTACACTCAAGTGCAGTGAAAATCAATGAAAACAGTTTATAACTTCAATAATGATAAAGGTAATGAAGGAATAGAATGGGTTCCCTTTTAAGTCCGGTTCCTCTCAAGCTTTCTTCCACGTACCTTCTCAAGGATTTTTTTTTTATTCTCACCAAAGTCACCAGCATGAAGCTCACACTTCCTGGGTTGCCAGATCATTCAAAAGTAAAAGCTATTTAAAGGCAGTATTAACTTTAAACACTCTCACACTAGTGATGGGAAGATCAGATTTTTTATAAGTAGATCTTCAACGCGTCTACATACATCAACTTTGACTATAATTCCAATAATAAAAATTTTGCTCATGAGCGTCTAGTAGAAAATGGACGAACAACTCTATGTTCTTTCAAGTGATATTTAAAAATGTATAAATCCAAATGAACGAATCGTTTACACATATGAAGTTTATGAATAAGAAAATAGCAAGCATTAGAAGATAGCAAGGATTAGCCAGTGAGCCCACTGAATTAACCCACATTATATGGCCAAAAGAATTGAGGTTGGTACAGTGAGAAGTTGTTAGGTATTGATTAGTAGGTGTTTTTTGAACATCCCATTCCACATTTTGTTCCCATTTCCCCTCTTCTGGAATGTTTCACTAGATTTTGTGGAAATTCATGTTTATCTGGACCACAAGGTGGTGCGGAGGTGCTACCACATTGAAAGACTTCGTAGACAATTGTGTTCCTCCATTTTCGTGGTGAAATTTTAGGGAAATATCACATAGGACTGGAAAAACTTCCAGTACAGTATCCCAGTACAAAACCAAATGGCCCACACTCTTAACTTATTGAATGTTTTCAATTATTTATAGGTTTTGTCTCTGTTTGCCATTTAAAAGTGACCAAACATCAATGTCTTTTTTCCTGATAATTACCACAAATGACAACCTTTTGACAGATTCTTAATGAGATTCTAGATAAAAGAACACCGGTGACATTAAAGCACAGGCCAACGTAACATATCCTTGAGCCGCAAAAGCTGAAGAGCCCCATTATCAATCCTCTAATCAGCTCAGGTACTTTACACTCCTAAAGTAGACTGAAAACATTGGCACTTACGTTCCTGCTAATGCCGACCGCCACGTAATGTCTCGTTAAAGGCTAAACACAAAGCTCGGAGTGTGTGTTAATTCAGCCTTACAAGTGTGTATATGGATCAAGAGGGAAAAAAGGAGCCAAGTGGTAAGTGCAAATAAAAGGAGTTGAATTCAAAAGCTTTGAAGAAAGAATGTAAAAGACTGGAATGCAATGGTTTGGTTTATCGCTAGCCTTTTTGTGTGTGTGTGTGTGTGTGTGTGTGTGTGTGTGTGTGTGTGTGTGTGTGTGTGTGTGTGTGTGTGTGTGTGGAAAGTGAGAAAGGCATTTAACCAAACCTATTCAGGCAGGCTATTAAAGAAAAAAATGTGAATTAACCTCTCCTTGCGGTTTGTCTCTGGCCACAGTTGCAAATTCCAACCCTATCTGTAGCACCTTGGGCTTATTTCATGAGCAAAAAAAAAGTGTATAGCGGAATTAACAGTTAGCACAAAAAAACTAAACAAAGCTTTTGATGCTGCATAACCAAGTGGCCTGCTGAGACCTTCTACCTGCTGCTTAGAAAAGGAGAAATGAGACTTTTTATGAGTCAAGGCTCATTATATGAGTGACTAAACTGCATGGATGTACAGTATTAAGGCATATGTAGGGCTGCAGTAATTTTTCCTTTCAAGAAAAATTACCATTTTTAGTGCTAAAATTGCGCACAAGAATATCCGTGAAAACCGAACCCATTGAGTGCATTTAATTGTCATATTACATCAAAATGCAAATACAAACATATATAAATAGTTATTAATAAAAGTATAAAAATCTATTTAAAATTACAAAAAAAGGGTAAAGTACAGAGTTTTCTCTGTTTAAGTTTGAAATCTTACCAAACTTTGGAAACTTTCTGTTGAGTCCTATAGTCTGAATCTTCTTCTTGCCCCTCGCTGTTTGCTCGCCGTTCCACCATTTTTCATTCTGCAGGATCTTCGGTGTAACCTGTCCAGACGTCTCATTTATAAATGAAAAATTGACATGAGAAAGTTCGCACCTGTAATTAAACTCTGAGTGCTGCGTACGTATGTGGAAACGCAACCTTGGCGTGAAAAGTGCCATATGCACGTTTCCAGCCATGTTTTTTAAGTACAACGTGTTTTAGCGGGTGGTGCATCAGTAATAATCGTCCGTGGGGAAACAGTGCTCCGTTTGTGTTTAAATGAACTAAACCATTTTTGTATATGAATTACTCGTGTCTTATGTACACTTGAATGAACAAAATCATTAGGTCATCTGCCTTTTTCAGCCATACTATATGTGAATCATCCTTAAACTGGTACATGGAGTCAATTTGACCGTTGCAATTTAAAAAGAATAGGACTTTTTTTTTTTTTATTATTATTAAAAGGTTTGTGTCAGGTAATGCATGTCCTTGTTGACTACATAAATAAACTGACCCCAAAGAATACTGAATTTGTAGAGAACATTAAAAAAATATCATAAGAAAATGGCCAGTCATTAAAAAATGGGGTCAAATTGACCTCTAATATAATTTAGCAGCTGCATAGCTCGACTCTGAATACACAACCTTTACAGGCTAAATATGGAAGATGCAACTTTTGGCAATTGATTACCTTTTGCATGCATTTTGCATTTGCATTTATGGTTTTGGTAGATGCCCCCAACCAGGGCAACCTACAACTAAACATTTGAAGGTAAAAGGCCTTGTTTAAGTCGAAGGAGTTTGCAGCTTGGTGGTGTTGGGAACGTGAACTCATTACCTCCTGATCAGAATGGATCAGCATCAGACCCAATGTATACACTGCATTTTTCTTTTTACCATCCAAACAAAAAATTATTTGTTTGCTCTAGTAGGTGTGACTAATCAGCATGCATTATTTATCAATTTCGAAATATCTTCACATGGGCATCCATGCCACTGCTATGACTCTCAACTCATCCTCTCACCTCATCCTCCTCCTCCCTTCAGAAGTCTATGTTTCTTCAGGGATCTCATCAATGTCTTGGGCAGATATCTTGTCATGGATAGCAGCTTACTAGCTGAAGCAGGATCCCAGCACGACCAAGCTGCTGGATATCCTCGGAGATGTATCCTCATGACAAGATCTGGTGATCTCCATGGACAACACTAAGATCTGAAACTTCACACAACTTCAATCTAACCATTGACAAGCAACTGTCCATCAGTTATTTTCCTCTGTTCACATTTCTAGCTTGATTTCTGTTTTGCAGGTTTTTCAACATCAGGAGGATTGAGTCATTTCTAGCTGCAGACACCACTCGGGTGCTTGTTCAGTCCCTTTCAATCATTTTGAAACCGTGATTCTGTAACTCGCTCCTGGCATCTCCAACTGATCCTGAAAGTAGTACTTGTTATAAACTTTCCCAACTTTTCATAAATACACTTTCTCCATTGACTTCCTGTTGCTACCTGCATTAGATTTCTCTTGCTTGCCTCCAAAGCTAAAAATGGACCAGAACCACCACCTTGGAAGCTTTTATCATGGCTCGAGTGGGACTTAACAGTTGAGTGTTACATTTCCTGCTTAAGAGCCCAGCAGTTGCTGCTTGGACATGAAGTTTTTGGAATTTATGACATATCAATCATTTCAACCCATAGTCCATAATTTGGCTGTTTGATCATCTAGTGGATGTTCATTCCACCACTTTTTTGCCAGAACAGAAATAAATCTTGGTTTATACCTACCTTTTACCCTGAGAGATGGTGGAAAAGAACAGTTGATGTCCATGGATACCCCAAGATTGTAAGCAGTGACTGAAGGGGAGATCAGAGAGTTGTGTCGGGACATTGAAAGATCCTGATATGGAGATGAATCACCTGAGATGACCAGAAGTTTAGTTTTGCTGGGATTGATTTTCAGCAGGTGAGCATTCATCAATAATGCTGAAATCTGAGCAGAAAATGTGGTATCTGAGGAAGCGAAGGAGAAGTTAAGCGACTTGCCTTTGTCTTAGTGTTCTGGTTTTTGGCCAAACTATTCGGCTGTCTTGAAACAGAGTGACTGACCTAGTATTTAAATTTTCCTTTACATAATCTCTAAAGCAAAATTACCTTTCTGTATTTATTAACAGAATATACTGACATACTGCTTACAAACATACATAAAGATTTTTACAACATGGAAATGAAATCATGGAGTTCAGAGAAAGTACTGACTGCTGGGCAGTACATTCCTGATTGGAGAATTCAGGCAGGCAAGGACAAAATAAGATAAGTACAATAGATAACTGGAATGGAAGAGATAAGATGGAGGGATGTGATAAAGAAGAAGAGAATGGTGAAAGAGAAACAAGGAAGTGGGAATTGTACAATAAATAATTTAGTGGAGATTTCCATCCAATGAGATCTTGATTTGTTTGGTCTTTGTTCTTTTTGTTCATTTAATAATCGAATATATATATATATATATATATATATATATATATATATATATATATATATATATATATATATATATATATATATATATATATATACTGTATATTACATTTTTAATGTGTATCAAAACAACGTCCAAACTTTTTAGTCCACCAGGTGCGGCATCAAAGCAGTTAAATGTCTTATTCAAATCTACATAAACGTCCGGTTCAATGTTAAGTACTGCAATGTCTGAGAGTCTCTCCTGGCTCATTGTGTTTCTCATACATGTTTTTAATCGGCACAAGCAAGATAAATGTCTATTGCACGATGCGCTGTTCATCGGCAGTCAAGAAGACCTTAAAGAGATTTCCAACATACTTTAGTAGTATTTACTAGTCTGTGGAGTAACTTTGACTCTTTGAAGCATTGAAAGGTTCTGCATTTATCTCCCCTTCTGGAAATCTATAATGGAGATAAATAAATGTCAGGTCCTCTCCGATGCATGTGCTTGAGCTGAGGATGTTTTTAAGTGCAGCTGAAGTGTTCATGTCATTTTCCTGAAATCGCTCACGGATCTCATTAACAGTGTTGTCCAGTATGCTGAAATGTGAATTCCCTAAGCTGCTGAAAGTGTTGATCAGTTCTCATTGCCAAAAGAGCAGAGATTGTGGCAGACACTCTGGGTTTAACAGTGGCACAGTACATTGCACTGCATGAGAACTTGCTAAATCAAAATGCAAGGAAAGAAAAAGTGGAAATTGGTGACTGATATCAGCAGACTACTTGCCTGTCCCCTGATTCGCACAGCATTTTCTGAAATTTCTGAAGAATAACTTCTCAAAGTTATCAAGTTATCAGAAAGGTTGTAGCTCAGTGGATTAGGCATTGGACTCTGGTCCAGGAGGTCATAGTTTTTAATCCCAGAACCACCAAGCTGCTACTGCTGGGCCCTTGAGCAAACATTTGCACAAACAAATCTTGTGTCGCTAAGAGGTTTCAGTGTGGTAGACCTACCAGAAAAGTCACTGTTTCTCAAAAACAGCATGTTGTTTTGCTGAAACCCTCAATAAAGTTATAGACTGTTTGAACATTGTGTCTCACATCTGTAGTAGTGCAACCAACATCCCCAACACAGAGGTTGAGGATATGCTTGTGACATTGCCAGTGGATTTTCACCTACATTCCGTGTAGCTACACCACGGTTGGTCCCTCTCATACTCGCCGCTCCATCATAACACTGCGCTCTCCAGTAGCAGATATCAAGATTAAGACTTGTCAGTACATTCTTTAAAAGAAGGGCAAGAGATTCACCATCTGTTCTGTCAGTCCAATGAAATCCGACAAATGTTTCATGGACAGCAAGGTCTCCGTCGACTTATCTTAATATATCAACATATCTTGAGTTTCATCTGCAAGAAAGGCAAACATTCCGGCTTAATGCACTCTCTGTATGATGTCACTTTTAACCTGATTAGCCATTATATTGATCAACTCATTCTGGCACTTGCTATGGACATAATTAAAGGATCTTGCTCTCTTTTTGAATAGCCGGTCAATCAGTTGGCTGTCAGTGGCCCTTAAATCCATCAGCTCTAAGAAATTTCCCAGATTTTGTGATTCATCGGTTTCATCAGGACCACGGAGAGCAATACAGGAACGACATCAAAAGTCTCACTTTTTTTTCCAGATTTTTTCTTATTGAAGCGCTTTGCGTTTTCACTGCTAACTTGAATGGCGATGCTTCCTGTTTAACGTGTCTGTTTACAGCCTTTAATTTTTAACCCTGCAGAAATGTGCATGATGCTTTTCTGATCTTCACTGGATTTTTCAGTGGCTTTTCAGTGGCAGATTCCAAATCCAGTCAATTGAAATGTGTCAGTCTTGAACTCATCAAGTACACGACACAAGAATCAAAAATCATTATCAAGGGCGGGATTATTTTTAAGCCATTCATAAATTCATAACTTTTTACCATCAATGGAAATGAAATTACTAGTTAAAATGGTCCGACCTCAATAAAGTTTGCAGACATTTTTGGTCCGGATCTCGCTCAGGATGCAAAGTTTTGTCCAATCGATTGAATAGGTTTTCACTATTATTCATACCACCAACAATAAACTAATGTAAAAAATAAAGAGGCAACCTATTGCTTACTTTGTTCTGCCGCCCCTATCAGCATGGAGACACACAATACATATTGTTAAAACAGTATTTTAAACATTTTAATCTGAACTTCCACAATATATATATATATATATATATATATATATATATATATATATATATATATATATATATATATATATATATATATATATAATAATTCACGGTTCGGTACATACCTTCTTTTTTTTTTTCTTCACGGTTTGGTTAAATTTTGCTACGTTAGGGGGAAAAATGCAACGCATAAAATTGCATGTCTTTTTTTTTTTTTATTAACATTTGTACAGTTTACATTTTTAAACATATTTTAAATCAAATGCCTGCTTGGTTAAATAATATATAAAAATAATATTTCACAATATTTTATAAAAAAAAAAATAGAAGAAATCTAATTAGTGCAGTACACCTTTTATTATATTGATTAAATTGAGTAATCAGTTAAATTGGCACAAATTAAATTGATTAAATACAATTAATTGAATGGAAACATTTATTTGAAATAGTTAACATTTGGTTAATACAGATGTGTATTAAAGTGTGTGCGTATTTTACACTTTATATGACATTTTTTAAAGATAAAATCTGACCAATTGATCTATTTCTTTAAGCATACTTTAACAAATGTCTTGATTCCTTTATCATTAAAGCACTCCGATGCTCACTCAGGTCCGCCATCACCATCAGCTCGTAGGGGTCAGGGTCGGGGAGAGAGCCGCTATTAGTTGGGAGCCCAAGGTTCTTCAACTCACTGTCCTCTCGGCTGCCTTTTGAAAGCCTTGCCGGGTTTAAAGACATTGAGGAGCCGCCACTCCAATTGAGCTTCAGCCGTGTCTTGTAAGGACGCCACGCCTCAGCGTCTCAGCGGCGCCCTTCCGCACCCTGCTGACGGTTGAGTTCAGAACGCTTGCCCCTTTTGGTACCTGAGGTGGAGGCCCGTCGTCACACCACAGTGACACTGCGCTCACTGTAGTTTCTTTTTTATCAATTACAAACTTCAAGGCAACTTCACCTGTTTGTGACAGAGACAACTCCATCCCAGATGCGCTGAACGAAGTGAGGTGCAAAACAACGTGGTGGCAAGGAAGACCACTCCTCCTCTCCACAACTAGGTGCTCTGTCTATCCAAAGAGGAAAACCCATGGAAATCCTGACCATGTTCTACAGAGGGACCATTGAAAGCATCCAGAGCAGCTGCATCACTGTCTGGTTTGGAATCTGCATCGGATCGCAAGACCCTACAGAGGATCGTGAGGACAGCCGAGAAAGTCATCAGAGTCTATAACAGACATTTACACAACATGCTGCATCCGCAAAGCCAACAGCATTGCCGATGACCCCCCTCACATCCCTCACACACACACACACCCCTCACACACACTCTTTACTTTCTTACCATCAGGAAAGAGGTTCCGAAGCATTCAGGCCTCACAACCAGACTGTGCAATATTTTTTTCCTTCAAGCCATCAGGATCCTCAACACACAGAACTGAACTGAAACTCACACACACACACACACACACACACACACACACACACACACACACACACACACACACACTCAATACTTATTTTCAGTTCATACACATATCCATGTCTTCAACATCACCCATATAATATTATAATCCCTGGTCACTTGTTGTTTTGCGCCTCTCGACTGCTGCTACTGCTGTTTTTGCACAACATCCTGTTTATATTTACACGCACACTATTGTATACACTTCTTTCTTTTGCACATTGTTGTTTTTTTTTTTTGCTCAATCCTTTCGGTCCTCAACCTATCAACCTAGGATGAATGTTCATGTGCTTTCTGGACCTGCATGATTCATCCTTATGCTCCACGTCTGCTTTGAGTTCTTAACAATTGGCTCCACATGAACAATCTTAAGATACATGAGGCTGCTGTGGAAGGTAGAAACTTGAAGATGGAAATGGACTGTAATTAATAACAATCACCCATGAACAGTTTTACACAAGTCTCCATCATGAATAGGTGATAATCTCAACGATGATGGAACTATAACTATAGTCTCTTCCAGATGATAATGAGTTCCCGTTTGAGTCTGGTTCTTCTCAAGGTTTTCTTGCTACCATCACCATTGGCTTGCTCATTAGGAATAAACTTCTGGGGACACATTTCTGAGGTAAAAATTTCTATGTCTAATCTATTTATTTTTTTATAAAACTGCCTTGGGACAATATCAATTGTTAATAGTATGATACAAATAACACATTGTATTTTTTTTGATAAAGTCATAATTTCTTGCTTCTTATTAGGGCAGCACAGTGAAACAGATCATATCTAACTGCTTAAACAAATATTTCATAAAAGATCATTGAAAATTGGCATTTTTTAAGTCTGATTTGACCCGTGACATTTTTTATATCTTTTAAACCTTTTTTTTTTTTTTTATCTTTTATCCTGCAACTACATGAACAACGAGAATTATTTCCATTAGAATTTATTATTTTTTTTTCGCTTGCACATTTAGACAAGGCCATTTTTTTTTCAGGGTCGGCTTCCGAAAAGACAATATTTTCTGCCTTATCTTACATTATTGGTCACTGATTTTCCAGAGAAGAGAAAAGTAACTAAAAACAAAAAAAATAAACCTCTTTGAAAACTCTTTGTGTAGTCATTAAAGAAAAGGTCCCTGCCCTTGTATTTTAAAATTAGCTTATTATTTCTTCTGTTTATTTCATTGTTTCCAAGTAAACGCACTCAAGATTGCTCCATTTTATCCATTAATTCACCTGAAAGACCAATTAAGAGGCAATGAGATGTGATAGATACGTAAGGCACAACGGAGAATCGTAAAAAAAAAGCGAGAGAATTAAAGATATGTATTTTTCTTCCACCAAGACATTGCATTAAAGTGTTAATTAGGGAGATTTAGTGTTTAAAGACAAGTTATATTCAACTATTTTACTTATGACTGTTAATACTGTACTATATGATGACACGGTTCGGGGGGAAGAAATACAAAACGTAAAATTGCTTGACTTTTTTATGAACTCGCTTTTTTATTATTATTATAATAATTATTATTATTATTATTATTATTATTATTATTATTATTATTATTAATATTAACACTTGTGAACATCAACAGGTTACATTTTTAAAACAATTTTAAATAAAATGCCTGCTTGGTTAAATAATATATAAATAAACAGTACAGAGCAAAAGTTTGGACACACCTTCTCATTCAAAGAGTTTTCTTTATTTTCATGACTATGAAAATTGTAGATTCACACTGAAGGCATCAAAACTATGAATGAACACATGTGGAATTATATATGGAATTATATACATAACAAAAAAGTGTGAAACAACTGAAAATATGTCATATTGTAGGTTCTTCAAAGTCGCCACCTTTTGCTTAGATTACTGCTTTGCACACTCTTGGCATTCTCCTGATGCCTACTTTGAAGAACCTACAATATGACATATTTTCAGTTCACTTTTTTGTTATGTATATAATTCTATATATAATTCCACGTGTTAATTCATAGTTGTGATGCCTTCAGTGTGAATCTACAATTTTCATAGTCATAAAAATAAAGAAAACTCTTTGAATGAGAAGGTGTTTCCAAACTTTTGGTCTGTACTGTATATATATATATATATAAATATATAAATAAAATAGAATACATTTAATTAATTTGCTTTTTTATTATATTGATTAAACTGCGTATATTGGTTAAGGAAGAAAAAAAAAGAAACAATCGAATTTAATAGTTTACATAGAGTATGTTAGATTTGGGTAATACAAATGTGCATATATATGTGTGTGTTTTTTACATTTAATACTATTTTCTAAAGATATGCTCTAATTGACGGTTATTTCAGCATGACTTAAACAAATATCTTAATTCCTTCCATCTTTCATTCATTCACTCCATCGATATGTGGACTTGTCAGGATTTTGTTTATTCAAGAGAAATTCTTGAAGCTGGAAAGAATCCATATCGCTGGTGTTGGTGATGAGAGGAAATGTGACAATTTCGTACACGTGTAAACCAACGCACTACAAATTGTATTTCCAGTACGGAGTAAGTAGCCACTGTTACACTGCGCTAACTCTAGTTTCTTTTTTTTTATACACCTGGCATTGTTGTGTATGCTTTCCAGTTTAATAATAATAAAACAAAGTGTGTGGCAGAGACTAAACAAACTTGCGGTTTGCCATTTAATACGTTTCTGCGCAAATCGTTTTTTTATTATGTTCCACACGTAAAAAGGTTTGCATTCGGTGCACATGTGCACCTGAAGCCCTGTACCTCACTTTACTAACACCTTTGTTATGAATGAGTAACGGATTTACACAAAATCTAGTAGAACATCTTCCCAAAAGAGTGAAGGTTACTATGGAGACTAAATGTGGAATGAGACGTTTAAAAAGCACACAATCTTATGCTCAGGTGTCCACAACCTTTTATATTATATCCAGAGGGAACACTTATATAATACAGTATAATACAATACAGTTATATCTGAATTATGTCGGAGTTAAATTACCTCCAAACCCGTTTCCGAGCTCTTCCAGGTTTTGACCTCATTTCAGCTCTGATTATGGATTGCCCTGTGTTGAGCCTCTGACTGCCATGTGTTTTGACTCCCACTTAGATCTCTGATTATGATTACCTCTTTGCCCTAGATAAATCTAACGCTGAGTTTACGCAAGCGCCCCCTGCTTAGCCCTGCCATGCATGATAGGTCTCTTAGCACCGTATGTGCACGGCTTTCTGTAAAATCCCATTACATACCTCTGTTTCCAAATTTGCCCAGTTGACTCTTTACAAAACCAGGCACAAATATCCTTTTTATATATAATTTTGTTTTATTTTGTATCCTTACTATATCATGTAGAGGTGATTTTTCAGACTGACTGACCTTTATTTTATAAACGAATAAAGGACTTCTCTTTACTTCACTTAATGTTCTTTTGTACACTAGTTCAAGTACTACTAATAGGGATATTGACTCTGTACTCACCCTTTCCTCTACACAAGGTAACTGATGGTCTATATCAGTGGTCCCCAACCTTTGGGCCGTGGACCGGCACCGGTCCGTGGGTCAATTGTTACTGGGCCACACAGAAAGAATACATAACTTATATTATTTCAGTTTTATTTATTATCTGATTCTGAACGGTGTTTTATTTTGGAAAATTCCCGGATTCTCTCCTCCACATCTGTCTATGACTCACTCTTGATTCATGTCATGATGCCTCGGTCACATGTCTTACTTCCATCCGCTACCTTCTTAAAGAGGCTGCTCCGGGCGCCAACACATAATACATTACCGCTAAATTCAAACCCCCATGCGAGCAAAATGAACAAAAAACAACACAGTGGATTCACGTTTATTATTATGTTTAGAAAATACCAGTTTTGATGCTGGTCGTATCATTTTATTTTTGTTGTATTTTTTCGCCACACCTTAAAGGCCGGTCCATAAAAATATTGTCCGACATTAAACCGGACCGTAGAGCAAAAAAGGTTGGGGACCGCTGGTCTAAAGAACATTAGGAAGGAAAAAAATATCACAAATGAACTCTTAACAAGGCACATCTGTGACCCATTCCAGGTGACTACAACATCAATCCGACTGAAAAGAAGATATTTGAATGTTGGTGTTCTTTCAGTGTTTGGATGTCTTCAGTCTAATCAATAATCTGTCTAATAATGTATATAATAAAAATACTGAAAGTATAATAGACATAAACATAATTACTGTATTATGTATATAATTATACAAACACAGGTTGATGACTTTGATGAGGAAATAAATACAAATAATTTATTTACATGAATGGGAGTAAAACTGTGTTACTGATTGTCTGTTATAATTATAGTGCTGTCTACAGGGTTATTCATAGAATTGTTTGGATTGAAATCAAACGATTGATGGTTTGCGTGTGAGTGCAGTGCTTTTATTCCCCCTTCATTTTGCTTTGGCAGCGAATAAAAATTTCGGATTATGTTTGATGCTGGAGCAAAATGGCGATCAGCAGCACTAAGAGCTTTTCTATAACTCTGGAGATTCTTCTTCTATGCTATTTGAAATGCTGACAATTTGGTTTGATGCCATTTAAGTTCTCATTTCCGAGTGGTCTGTTTTAAGGTGCGCGTATGATCATTATACCACGTTTATTTCTCTTTAAACATTTCATTTTAAGTGGAGCTTCATTATATAAAGTGTAACAGACCGTTGATTCTAGACATTCAGTGGCCCAGACGAGCTCTGCGGGGTCAGACGGAGATCTAATCAGTGTTGAAGATTTGTAATAAAACTCGCTGCAGTAGTTGACGTGAATGTACGTTTAACACGATAACGTGGCGAAGTACTTATGACTGAGGCAGATTTAAAAGGAGATAAGGTAAATCTAAAATAGCTTCAGACTGTGGAATTTTTATTAAATTTCTTATATTTAAACCAAATGTTAGTATTAAATCAAGAGTGTGTCATCACACACACATGAGTGGGTCCAATAACATTCAGATTTATTCCTACTGAATCAATAATAGACACAACTGCTGCTCTTAAGACGTCTTCTTGATTATCAAAATTAATATTAAAGTCACCGATAATTAATTCTTTGTCTAAAAAAGTAGCTAGACGTGAAATTAAATCTGCAAATTCTAGAAATTCAGAATAGGGCACTGGTGTTTTATAATACATAATTAAGTCTACTGTCCAGACTTGCTACATAGGTTATGTTCATGTACAGAACATGTTCATTCTTTTGTGCAACGCTTATATGATTATTATTCTAAATAACCGCGGCTCCGCCTCCTCTGTCGTTAACACTGGGCTGGTGTATGTAACTATACCCAGAAGGACTTTGTTTGGTTCAATCCACGTTTCTGTTAAACACGGTGCAGTAAATTCCTAAACGGTAATAATTTCATTAATAATCAGCGCCTTTGACATAAGAGATCTAATATTTAGCAGTCCAATTTTTAGATCAGAGGTGCTGCAGTGCATTCAGTCATATTAATGTTAATGTTAATTAAGCTAAACAGACTTTCTTATAATTGCTTGAAGGGAAGTTATTCCGTGATCTTACTATTTAGCTGGGGCGGGTGAGCGTCCGACTGGGATGATTTCAGCGCAGCTTTCTGCTCAGCTTTGGGCCTGCTTCACACGTAGGTTGTGGATCTGCTTCTCCACGGCCCTCGAACGAGTCCTCAAATGTGCTCAAAGGCAGACACACAACCGACATAGTGCTTATAATAGCGAGTAGAGTTGAGATAAACTGCGTGAGGCAATGCAATGAACACTAGTGGTAGTCGGGCTAACGAGCTAAAAGCACCACGAGTCAAAAAAACGAAAGAATAATTCAGGACTATTGAAGGGAAAGTTCATGTTGTTCAACAATTTCATGTTAAAATGTTCAATTTGGTTGATTTTGGTTTGTTTATCACTTGGCACAGGTTTGTTCAATTGCAGGAGTTTTTTTTTTCCTGTTCTGATATTCCTTTATCTCTTGCTTGCACACATACACACACACACACACACACACACACACACACACACACACACACACACACACACACACCTGCTCACAGTCGCTGTAAATACAGGACAACCGCTCACTGAATTATTAACTATGTGTATGGAGATAAACTGCTGAATAAACTGTCCATAAAGTCCTGTGTCTTATCCGTCTCTCACTCTGTTTCTTTCTGTTTCTTTCTCTTTCCATTTTCCTTTATTCTCTCTCTTCACTCTTCCTTTTTGTGCAGAAAAAAGTGTTTACCCTTGAGAAGACAAAGCGAGAGCCTAAAGCAGATGGCCCAGCCGAATGTCTGCCCAGTGAGCTGTAAAGAGAAATTAAGCAGAACTTCAGCATTTGTTCTGGAAAAAAAAGTAGAACATTTAAGGCACAAAACACCATAATGACACAGAAATGCACAGATACTGTATATACTATAGAACATATGGGTAATATCAGACATTATTTGATATGCAATATATTATAATTTAACAGCATCAACTTCAGGAAATGTAATTTCTGCTTCTGGTGCGTGTCTTGCGATTTTGCGATGTGTTTTATAATTAAATCTTCTTTTTTCTTCAACCTGTACATGGATTAGGATTATAATTATATTATTTCTCTATTATTTTATACCCCAAAAAAAATAAATAATACAAATAAATGAAAAGAAAATCCTAAATCAATTAAATAAAAGAAGGAAACTAAAACTTGTGGTTTTTATGTTTCTTTTGTTTTTTACATTTTTATAATTATGTATTAAGATGACAAATAAATGCAAAAGTATAAAATATGTGAAAAAGCAAAATATAAAAAAGAAAGACAGAAACAAAAGATTCAATAATTATCTATCTATCTATCTATCTATCTATCTATCTATCTATCTATCTATCTATCTATCTATCTATCTATCTATCTATCTATCTATCTATCTATCTATCGATATCGACATTATTTGAATGTGACAAATTCTTTGATGAGTTTCTATTAAATTATAATAATGGTGATTTTTTATTAATCTTGTCTTTACCAGAAGAACTTAGAGAACAAGAAGAGAAGATTTGATCAGACTGACTCACCCCCACAGTCACACATGGAGGTGGAAGTTTAATGGTCTGGGGTTGTTTAGGAGTAAAAGTAAACCAGCATGGATCCTGTTCCGTACTTCATCACCATGCAATTCTGTCTGGACTCAGATCTATTATAGAATGTCCTGCCCAGTCACCACACCTAAATCCTATTCAACTGCTCTGGGATGAATGGATCCCAAGAAGGAAAGTCAAGTCAAGTCAAGTCAAGTTTATTTCTATTGCGCTTTTCACAACAGACATCGTCTCAAAGCAGCTTTACAGAAATCAACAGTGAAGATGAACGATGTGTATTTGTCCCTGATGAGCAGCCGTGGCGACTGTGGCGAGGAAAAACTTCCTTAGATGTTATGAGGAAGAAACCTTGAGAGGATCCAGACTCAAAAGGGGAACCCATCCTCATTTGGGTGACATCAAGAGTTTGATGATAAATCTTTCAACAATACAGAACACTGGAGAGTGAGAACTAACATGAGTACTGGAGTATAAGATTATAAGTCAATGTTCTTTCTACAGTCTTTGGTATAAAAGTAGGAGCTACTGAGCTCAACATTTGTGATCAGAAAGAAATCTCCAAATTGTAAAGAACATCTTTACTTAATTTTTTCGAAGAAGCACGGCAAAGTATTCCAGCTGAAAGTTCAGACAAAACAAACTGTCCGGATGCTGAAAGTGTGTAAATCTGTTGTAAAATTGTGTATATAATTTAATTTCAAAACTTAAAAGTCAACATTCTTAACATGTTCTTGATCAGCAGTAGTGATGTTTGATCCAGTGAATGCAGATGTGCGTCGCTTCAACGGATTCGGTTCAACACTTACTTATTTAGCTATATAGAGAGTAATAAAGTACAGTCTGAGGACTAGATGAGAATGCAAGCTCAGCTCAACGCCTACACACACACACACACACACACACTCTCTTATTGTGTGTGTGTTTTCTGATGATATTGTTTAAAAGATACACAGCGTATTTGAAACATCATTAATCTTCCTGCTGTACGTAGCGCTCTCTTTCTTCCTATCAGGAGCGTTGTGTTTATTTATTCACCCGCCGTGCTTCCGTCTTGGCATTTACGCTAATTAAATCCCTCCCGATGCTCTGGTTGTTTGCTTTGAAAGCGATTTCGGGTGCCATTGTGAGCGGATACGGACTCGCGCCGCTGTCATTAGGCGTGCGCGCGTGTTTATATAGGAACGACGCCATGTATTTTTAATGCACATTCTCGGCATTAAAAAGCAATAAACATCACACACAAGGCAAACACTCGCTTTTGTTTGCGAGGACGACGTCCTGTTTCGGATAAACGAGGATAAAGAGTAAAAAAAGCGCTAATGCTACAAACTTAATGCTACAATCGTTTATATATTTCCAGTTTGAGTGAGGTAAAATATATATATTTTCTTATCATATTAAGGATTTTGATTGGTCATTTGAATAAGTTAGTGTTTCTATTGTAGCAGATCAGTGTGTCATATAATGAATGATGGAAGATGTAAATGCAGGCTGACGTGAAATGAAGGCTCCGAAACGGTAAACAAGCAAATCGTTTGGCGATGAACAAACAGAATACATAACATTGTCTAGGATCAAGATCACAGAAACAGTTTTAGATCAAAAGCAGAAAACAGGATACAAAGGGTTGGTGAAAGAAAAAAACAAAACATGAATGAATCAAATTCTTTTGAACCTGGAGATGTGAAAGAGTTTTAAATGGGAAACAGGTGGGACTAATCAGCACGATGGTGACTGTGGATGCACGAGGGTGTGTTTGGAGTTTGAGTCTCATGGGCATGTTTATTTATTAGGGACAACTTGAGGGATTTAGGGATTTTTTGTCCCTAAATCCCTCAAGTTAGCAGTTATTAAGCCCCTCATTAAAAAACCTAATCTGGATCCAAACACGCTATCAAATTACAGACTAATTTCAAATCTCCTATTTATGTCTAAGATTTTAGAAAAGATTGTCGCTGCCCAGTTATGTAACCACTTGCAGGAGAACAATATCTTTGAAGAGTTTCAGTCAGGTTTTAGGCCCCATCATAGCACAGAAACTGCTCTAGTTAAAATCACTAATGACCTGTTTTTAGCTTCAGACCAAGGCTACATCTCCCTATTAGTTTTACTAGATCTTAGGGCTGTGTTCGACACTATAGATCATGATCTTCTTCTCGATCGCTTACAGAATTACATCGGTATTCAGGGACAGGCATTAAGCTGGTTTAAATCCTACCTGTCCAATCGTTGCCATTTCGTAGATTTAAATGGAGAGCTATCCAGGATAATGCTAGTAAATTATGGCGTGCCACAAGGGTCAGTTCTAGGACCCCTGCTTTTCACAATATACATGCTTCCATTAGGAAATATTATTAGAAGGCATGGAATTAGCTTCCATTGTTATGCTGATGATACCCAGCTATATATTTCATCCAAACCAGGCGATACAGCTCAATTAGCTCGCATAACTGAGTGTGTTGAAGAAATAAGAGATTGGATGACCCATAACTTTCTGCTATTAATTTCTGATAAAACGGAGATTTTGCTCATCGGCCCAAAAAATAGTACACAGAAGCTCCAGCATCTCAGCCTGCATTTAGACGGTTGTTCTGTAACTACTAGTTCAACGGTAAAAGACCTGGGAGTTATTTTAGACAGCAACTTATCTTTTAAAAATCACATCAATCAAGTTACAAAAACAGCCTTCTTTCACCTTAGAAATATTTCTAAGCTAAGAAATATGTTATCTATATCTGATGCAGAGAAGCTCGTCCATGCGTTTATGACCTCTAGAATAGACTACTGTAATGCATTACTAGGTGGATGTCCTGCATCATTAATAAACAAGCTTCAGTTAGTTCAGAATGCCGCAGCAAGAGTTCTTACTAGGTCAAGAAAATACGATCATATAACCCCAATCTTATCGTCCCTACATTGGCTTCCTATTAAGTTTCGAATAGACTACAAACTACTGCTACTCACTTATAAAGCACTAAATGGTTTGGCTCCCATGTATCTCTCCAGTCTTTTAACACGCTACAATCCGTCACGCTCCCTGAGATCTCAAAACTCTGGGCTTCTAGTAGTTCCTAGAATAGCAAAGTCCACTAAAGGCGGTAGAGCATTTTCACATTTAGCTCCTAAACTCTGGAATAGTCTTCTTGACAGTGTTCGGGGTTCAGATACACTCACCCAGTTTAAGTGTAGATTAAAAACATATCTTTTTAGCAAAGCCTACACATAACACACATCACACACATCACATCACAACCTTGTGCTCCAGAATATATGATCACATGCACATTATCAACTTGTGCTGTTAATATCATGAACAGCAGCTACGCTAATTCCTCTCCACTGCTTCTCTTTCTCTCCCCATCCCGAGGCATCCTGAGGTTTGGCCAGCTCCAGTCACGTCCCACCTCGTGAAGATTATGGACCTATGGATGATCATGGAGAAGTAGATGCCGAGTGTTTAAAGGCCCTGGCATGGAGAAGCTGATGCTGGATCTATGATGATCACAAATTGTTCTGTATTGTTGAAAGATTTATGACCAAACTCTTGATGTCACCCATATGAGGATGGGTTCCCCTTTGAGTCTGGTTCCTCTCAAGGTTTCTTCCTCATATCATCTAAGGGAGTTTTTCCTTGCCACTGTCGCCACGGCTTGCTCATCAGGGACAAACGCACACCATTCACCTTCACTGTTGTTTTCTGTAAAGCTGCTTTGAGACAATGTCTGTTGTGAAAAGCGCTATACAAATAAACTTGACTTGACTTGACTTTATTTATCAATCATGGAAGGAGTCTCCAGTGCCAGTGTTTTGTAATAGTCCGACGTAAAGCTGCAACTTTACCTCTAGTTTATCCAGTGATGGGTGCATTTTCCACCTAGACATTCAGTGGTTTCTTACCAGGATCAATCCACCTCTTGATACCATCATTATGAAGCCACGTCAATAGAAACCATCAATATTATAGAGAAATGCAGAGAAACTCAATGAACACAATTCGACACGTCTCCTTTCACTGTAGCCACAGCTGCACCGCCAGCATGCATCATCTCCAGCATCAGATTATCCCGGGTTTTCCTGCATTTTTGTGCATTTTTTCTGTGCATTAAAGTTTTCCTGAGGATTTGAAAGGAAAACTGTTGAACATTTTTGTCAGGGTTTATTTTCTTTTTTTTTTTTGTAAAGGTCCTTGTAAGTGTATCTGTGGAAAAAATTAAATTCTTCACCTCTGTCAGCCATTATGGAATGCCACAAAAATGGGTGCCCTCCAGTGGCGGTAAGGGGTATAATCCATGGTGGTCACAGCAAGGGGTACCTTTCTGAATAGGTATAGGTATATAGAAAATGATTTAAATACCTGACCCTGTAAACTGTAACTGAATTATTGATGCTGTTCACTGCCATTTTATTTTACGCTCAGCAGGAGTTTTACTCTGAGTTACAATGAAAATCCAGAAAGTGCACCATCATGGCCTTCAAAAAAAATCCCATCATTTTCTATGTAGATAAATATCGAGTCAGCAAAAATGTTGAATTCAAATTGGTACAAAGCTCCCGAGAAAATCGAGGCAGACTTGCAGCAGA